>NW_028262358.1:22061158-22213475 GCF_047370975.1 Nipponia nippon
CGTGCAGGGGCAAGCTGCCGAAGCTGAGACAGGACTAAGAAAGCTGAATAGTTTTCATGCATTCTCCTCCATGCTGAAGTTTCTTTTCCTTCCCGTGTTCCCTATATCATGTAAAGCTCCCTGGCACCATCTCCACAGCTTTGTCTGACACTTTTGAACCTGTTTAGGTGACTCTTTCCAACTGTTTCTCTTTTATTAACTGTAGTGTGAGACTGGTCAGCTGTGTCACATGGCACCAGTATAGGACTGAGCTACTGATACTTTTATAAAAAAGAGGATTTTCTGAAGTTCTGTGTAGATGATTCTAACATGAATGTTTTAATGTATATAAAAATACCTGTGCATGCCGACACTTAGAAGAGTGTCTCTGCATGAGAAAACCAAACTACATTTGTGAACTACCATGTAAATGGAAAAAAGTATTGTTAAGGAAATCACAAATCTTAAAACTAAACTAATGCAGCTCCGGATCATTTACCCATGGAAAAAGAAATCAGTTTGTTCACTGCTGTTTTTTAGTTTGAAGAGTCTACTGATTGCAGAGATCATCTCATGAGGAAAGGACAACAGAAAATGACCGTTCACCATCTGGATATGATAGAAATAATGAGTAAGTGACATTCAGTTGCCTCATTCACACTAATATTCATGTGTATTCAGGCTTTTGTTATACATTTTTCCTATATGCTACATGATGCAGTATAAGGGTAGCAATGGGCCAAGACTGAAACTCTATGAACTCTGACAATAATATGCTTTAGCCTCTCCAGTGAGTCCAGCCAAGCTCAAATAATCTCCAGCAATAATTATTTCCAATGTGTGACAGACATTACTTTAATTTCTGGTAAGTCCTTCTCCAATAGTCATGGTCATGTGTGATTCATCTTACGGTAAGTGAAGTGAATCACAGTGCTGATAATGACATTTTGACTGATCTTCCCTAAAGTATGGCAGTTTTTTTGGCACTCAGTCATGCCATTTTTTAATAACAATTGCTTTTAGTGTTAAAGTATGAAACGAACTTGGGTACCAGCACTGGCTAAATGTCATCTTATTGTGCTCAGAAGAGGCTAATTTGCCCTGCCAACAAGCAAAAGAGTATTAAAAGGAGGAAATGCTGAGGAATTCCATAAGCATGGAATTCGTCCCTGTATAGAAGGCCAGCGTAAGGCCCAGGAGCTATTTTAGTGGGACTTTAAGCCATAGCAATTTAAGCAGGATTTAAGTTGTGTGTAGACCTGTGCTGGCTTCCTGCACAGAAGAGACTTTCAACCAAAGACATTATGAGGAAGATGTGAAGGGATTACAAACATTCTAGGTACATTTCCATCCCTGAGGCTCAGGATATGAATGCACACGAAACCTACAACAAGGTAAACGAGGGTACAAACCCCCTGTGTCTTAGCTATGTGGTTATGGTAAATGAGAGGTAGATTTTCTCTAAGGGAAAGAAAGTTTTTGCAACACCAGCATGTTTTAAACTAGCTATTGCATTCTCCAAGTACCTCATCCCTTATTGTCAAATGAAAACAGGCCCTGTCCCCCACCAAAACCAGCCTTTTGAGATGCAGGGTCAGTCACTCTAGACTTAAGACCACATTAAATGATTCTGTGGCTTCCAAGCTGCAGCTAGTTTGTGTGGAGCTTAGGCAGGGCGAACATATGATTGTCTGTACTCACTCATGCAGATATGCCTTAAGATAGCTAAGCATGGGCTCTGGAAAAGCCAGTGTCCAAAGTCAGGAAACCTCTGTACAATTGAACAGCAAATACTCAGAAGTGAAGTGTCGCTGAGGCCACCTTTCCCTGGCTGCATTGACCACTTGAAATTAGCTTTGCTGCCAAGTACATGGCTGAACCCCTGAAATCCCCCTGCACCACTTGCCTTCCCTCCTTCACCACCACTCCCCTCTGTTGACAAAAACAATTAAGATACTCTTTAATGAACTACTTTAAAGACTTTTTGTAGCTGAAAATTTACCTCTTCTTGCTGAGTTAATATTAATACAGCTCTTTTTCCCAAGGTGGTGGCTTGGGAAGCATTATGCTTGCGCTGGCATAATGGAAAAAGTGGCATGGAAGGAGTATCTGCAGTCAACAAGGAGGGTGGAACAAGCAGTATTTCTTTTTAACACTGTATAAATGTTCACAAAATTATAGCATGAAGCTCTGACTTTCAATGGGATTTAGTTGTCTCTCTTGCCTTAGGATTTAAAACCAGGATGCCTAAAGCTTGAGGGCTAGGTGCATCAGACTCTCACTGCACATGGCTACTGGAGGAAAGGAAAGTGATGGTGGCTATGGTTGCCTTCTGCTTCCCAAATGGCCCAATGTACTATGTTCCTATCTGGGATTGGTGATCAGGTTTATCCTTCACCTGATCTAGAGGTGACACTGGATTTAATGAGCAAGCCACTGGAGAAAGGCAGAAGACCAGTGCAGATGCCAGCTTCTCCTTCTGGTGGTGGTTTACGTGAAACTACATGTACTTGGTGTGTATTAGACATTTGAGAGATTTACTAAGAAAAATACATCCATTGAAACTGGCAGATCTAAATTTTGGGTGACGTGCCAGAAGTTTAAGTGCCTAAGTCCACTTTGTGAATTTAGTTCTCAGGATACATGTAAAAGGATTACAGCCATCAGTATTCACGATCATGGTTAGAAAGAGAAATTTGCCAAAGACTCAGAACAAAATACATTTGCTTGGAAAACATCTTTCCATGAATATTACTAGTTCTAAAGAGAATATATATTCATCTTCGGGCTTCATAATTCTGGAAATCTTTTCACTTATAAATAGTGAGGTGCAGCTTCTGAAATGTTTAGGTACCTAAAGGTCTCTCTAGGTGCCAAGAAGAACTTTTATAAAAGACTAGTCAGATTAGTCCTTGTTTTTCATTCTTCTTAATTGGAGTTAAGAATAGACATAATTGCAATTGTTTTATTTGATAACAATCAGACTTAACTGACTAAACCAAAGTAAAATCATTAGACTTTAAAATAAAAATTCTTTTCTAGTAATTCTATGTAATAAATCTTGGTGACATTTCTGGGTGACTATTTTTAAGTTGTTTTTGAACTTTTTGAAAAACACATTCAAAGACTTCTGGGGTATTTTTGCAAATTAGAAAACAAGCTCAGCAGTCTCATTTCTTAAACTTATTTAACATAGTTACTGAAGCAGAAACTTATCATGCATGAATGTGAAGCAGAGTCATTTTACTTTGAGTGGTGCATACCTTTGGATACAGAGATAAACTGTACCGAGTCATGTATGGTATGTTTTTCTAAGCATTATAGCCATGCTCAAAAGATCAAATTTCTGTCTCAGTTTTAAAGCTTCATTTTTCTGAATAGGAGGTAGACTGTATTTTTAATTTTTCACAAATTAAAATCAGTTCAAATGTGCTGGCCTCAGCGCAACGAATATATATTGTGTAACCACTTTTTATTGCTACCTCTTTTTTTTTAACAATGTAGACATATTCATGATGATCTTAAGGGTCTTTTCCAACCTTAACAATTCTATGATTCTATGATTCTGTGAAAGAGAATAACTTGGAGCCCAGCATCAGGCAGCAAGGCAAGAATGATGCTTTCTCTTGCTTAAGGTGCTAGACTATGATTAATGAAATCTACCCTAAATTCTTTACTTCTCTATGAACATCTTGTGTTGTCATTTAACCTCATAGTGCCTCAGTTCCCCATTTACAAACTAGACGTAATATTTCCATACTTTAATGGACCCCAAGAGGATTCTTTAAATGGCTTCTTCTTTGAAATGCTGAAGATTTTAAGTACTGTAAATGAATCAGCCTTATTTATAGCTGTGCCATAAAGCTACTTTATATATCACTAGATGAGAGGAAGCCAGAGTTCAGCCAAGTCAGCTGAGGATGGGATTTTTGTATGGAAAGAAAGTTAAGCTGTGGTGGCCACAAAGGTCTAGTAAGAAAGCAAGGGATGAGAGGAATCTGAGCTTCTACTTTTCTATTGGGTTTAGGTTTGGGATTTTGGGGGAGGGGGTTCATATTTAAAAGTTTCCTGAACTTTTGCATAGGTGTTTTTTGATCTGGAACCAGTATATCACCAATAACTAAACAGTAAATCTTGACTCATGTTTACAAGAGCCTTAGTTATCACAGAAAGGCTGATTCTGCAAAGGGAAATATGTAGCTAAACCCTAATGGCCACAAAGAACCCTATTAGGGTCAAAGGGTCTTCTTCAGAGAAAGACCTCTATACTGAGCTGCTGGCATCAGCTGAGTTTGGGCAGCATCAGCGTGCAGGTAGAAGGTGAAATTACACAGCCCAATAGTGTGCTCAGGGTGATTTCATTACAGACACACTATATTCCCAGAAGAGCCCTTGAAAGCAACCTGGAAGAATTCCTATGAGCTCTTAGGATCCTTAACATTTACTCTTACTTTTGAAACAAATTTTATTCACTTAAAGTTCATCAGGAACAAGAAAAAAAAAATACAGCACCTCCACATTTCACCTGAAGAGTGTTTCAGTGTTCCTCTCAGCTCAGCGAGGACTTCAACGCTGGGCAAGCAGAGCAAAGCGAGACGAGGGCCGCCTGTAACAGCGCAGAGGTGCTGCAGGTACATGGAGTGCCACTGGGGTCGTTCTCCAGGACTGCATACAGTTTTCTCCTCTGCCATTTCCTCTGCACTTTGCTAGCACAGCATGAAGCACACTATTAGAAACAGAGTTTATTGCAGACTTGCAAACATTTATTGGGCAACTTCTAGCCTGGTGTCAAGTTATGGTCATATCATGTTCCTGAGAAGGTCTTGGAGAATGTTAGTGTTTCAAGGAAGGTCCCGCTGAGAATTCCCCTTTTACAGGAGTGAAAGGCAACACTGTTTAAGGAGATGGAGGTAAAGATATAAAGCCACTCTTCTGGGCTGACCCAGCAAAATATTCCATTAGCTCAAATGGCAGAGCGATTGCCTTCAAAAACCCAAAGATGAAGTTTTAGATCCCCCTGCAGATTTACTCTGAGCATATCATATCGTAACTGATATGTAATTCATATTCTTTAATTAGACAGCTCTTTGATGGCCTGTAGCTGAGCGTATTTTAGTAACTGGATGTTTTAGTGGAAAGAATATTAAAATCCTTTTACATGCAATGGGATCAAATTTTGTGGCAAAAAGAGCTGCAGAAATATGCTTTTGCTAAAAAAAAAAAAACACCTACTGGTGAGAAATTATTTGATTACAGCATGTAAGTACTCTTACAGAGAGAGATGGGGGAAGAAAGCATTAAAAGATCTGTTAATCTAGCAGAAGAAGATTTTGCAAGAACCTATGCTGGAAATTTAAAGCTAGATAAATTCAAATTAGAAACCAGATACACTTTTTTAATAGCAAAGCTGATTAAACAGTAGAACAAAGAAGAAGAGACAGCCTGCTTTCTTCCTTTTTTGATGTCTCTGTACTAACACTGAATGCTCTCTGAAAGGCATGCTGCTGTCAGATGCAAACTCCTGGTTCAGTAAAGACATAGCTCAGTGAAATTATAGGATGTGTGATATGCAAGCCAGACTGGATGACCTAATCGCTACTTCTGCCCTTAACATGTATAAATACATCTGACACTGTATAACTTGTTTCTTTGAAATTCTAGAATGAAAAATGTATATTTATTAGTTAATTTGTTGCCATAGTAGCATTCATTCAGCTAGAGAGGGGCTAGCTTCCTAAGGGGCATAGACCAGGTATTTTTTGTAAGAGTTCTCCTTTTTCCATCTGTCATATTACCACTGCTGGGGTCACCAAAGCATACTAGCTAGAGCCAAAAAACAAGGAGCCCCGGTGGCATTTTTTTTGAGGACCCTCTGATTCTGGAACTTGATCTTTCTCTGGCTAAAATAATTGCAAGTTGTTGAACTAGCAGTCTTTTTTTTTTGTTAGAAATGTTGAACAATGTGGAAAGATATGTTTTCCTTTTCCATCCCCTCTAGTGTTGTCTTGGTCATGTTCTTTCTGATTCCCTTTAAAATGTAATGTTTTCATCATACAAATAACACATAGCACCCTCAGTAACTTCATATTAAAGTTTGGAAAAGATCTTAGATTTAGACATCTTAGCAGGCTTGAGTTAGTATGCCATACAGAGGTAAATAGAAAAATTGTCATTTTAAGCCAATTATTGTTTTAAAGGCTTGTGGTTTGTTATCTGGTGTTCTTTTTTTCTAGGCTTCAGATTTCAATACTTGAACTGAAGCATAGCTAAGCTAACTAAATAAATTGAAGACTGTTTGAATGATTTTTATGGCAGTGATATTATTATTTAAAAGACTGGCATTTCAGATTTTCCTAACAGTGTTGGAAATAACAGAAAAAGGTTAAGCTCAAATATACAAAACAAATCCAGGGTTTTTTTCATTTCCATTTCAAAGCAATTAACCTATTTTCTAGTCTTTCCACAAATAATGGAGATAAAAGTTGAAATGATTCAGAAAATACTTGGATGGAAGACACGATGGTCTCTGCATACTGAGTCATGTCACTGAACTCAGTTTATTTGATAAACTTGCCAATTCTGAATTGCAAAGTTGAGAATAATAAATGATTATTGAAAAACATTTTATAAACACTTTTTCATATCACTGTGCTCAGAATCAAAATGTGCCTTTTTTTTCCAGGTGGGGAAACTAACAAATCTTAACTGTTGTATCTATAGCAGATGAGCATGCACTGGTAGAGGCACACTCCCTGCATTTAGGGATGTAGTCACTCTGCCTCAGTAATAACCCATGCGAGCGGCAAGGCTGGTGGGCAGCTCAGCTCCCTAGCTGAGCTCTCATAGTTTGCTAGAGAGAATGATTTTGGTTTCTACTTATTTCACAAGACCCTTTTAGGCTATCACAGAGTTACAGAAACCTCTCAATTATGACTTCTAACTCCAGTAGCCACGAGGCTGAAGTAAGGAAGAGCTTGAAAAAGTGATTGATAAATTCATAGATACTGAGGAGCAGGGTGTCTGTCAGACACTAAAGTACTAAGAAGGATGCACAGAAGGAAAAATGTCCAGAGAAGGCTTTGAACCATGTACAACCTCTGCAAGGCAGCTAATAATTAATCTTGACTATATTGCAAAAAAACCTAATTAGATAAAAAACAAGTAGCAACCCTTCTCTGACAGAAAACAACAGCCCTCAAGAAACTGCCCGGTGCAATGCCCGGTGGGTAGCTAAAGGGGAGCAATTTTCTAGACTCTTCAGCTCAGGTTACTGGCCCATTACTCTGACTAGATACCATGGTGTTCCTTTTGGCCCCCAGTGAACAGTGATATAGCCTCTATTTGCCATATAGCTGTGAATAAAGAAACCACGGGGGCAAATCCTCTGCCGAATGGAAATGTGTGGCAGGGCAAAGCTGAGCATTTCTAGTCCCAGGAAGAGCTGATGTTAAAGGCAGATTCTGGGCCAGCCAGTGGCATCCACAGATTGAGCAGTGATGGGGATGGCAGAGTGTCTGCAGGTTTTTCCCTATGCACTGATAGCAGTTGCTGTAGCAGAGTGGCCAGCATGAATTCAGGTGTCCCCAAGGAGCAGACATGTGAATTCATGAAGCTCCAGGCTGTTTTGAAATGTGTTTCTGAAATATGCTAGCCTGTGACTAGTCCAGAACAGGGTTTTCTTCCTTCTGTGAAGTTGCCTTCAACTCACTTTTTGTTTTAGTTCAGAAACAAAAAGACAGAGGCAAGCTAAGTGAGTGGGTACAGGATGACATATGCAAAAGGGACAGCTCTTGTATAACATCCCTATCCTTGCTCCTTTACCTCTCTTCTTAAGCCAGATTTGAAAGTCAGTGTATCATATCCAAATAAACAGTGACAGGCAAAAATCACAGTGTGGGAAAATGCATTGAGATTGACCAGCATCATCCACATGACTTATTAGACAAATTTTTGCTCTTTGCCTGCCTTAACCTCCATGCTCAAGCTGTGCTTCTGGAAAAGCAGCAGCTCATGTGTGCAGGCTTGCATGCTTAGAGGTGCATGGAGTCCTCCTTGATGCTCCTGTGCCCGTAGAGAGAGCCTAGTATACGAGGAGGCTGAAGATGTGGTTTGTCACTAGCATTTCGAAAAGGCATTGCTGCAGCATCTGAGTGGGGAGCTCCCATGACATGAGAGTGCAGTTAGCGAGGGAATGTGGTCTCCCAGGTGCTGTCAAGTATGTTTTTCCAAAACAATGCAGATACAACCTTTATGGCTTAAAGTGAGCGCTGTACAGGAAATTAAATACATGTGACAGAGACAAGTGGAGCTAAGAGACCTCGTAAACGCAGATGGAGCCATCTGTATCTCCAGTTCAGAGAGCACCTGTTAACAGCTTACATGCCACATGCATCCTGCTGTTGGAAGAGTCCTCAGGAGACCTGATTCCCAGTCCGCCTCATTCATCATGAGGCTTCACCTTTTCCCCCTAGAGAGGATCATAGCAAGGAGAGGGATAACAGATGCTGACCCAGCTGGTCTGCCTCAAGGAGAGCATTGCCTGGAGGGCTCATCTCCAGTAGGAAGTCCCACAGCACTATTTCTTATACTGACACCTTTAAGAAAGTGTCAACCCCATTCCCAGCATGTGTAAACTCCTCAGGCAGGGATCCCCAGGATCCCATGTGAGTACAGCCCTGGAAATGCTCACTGAACAGCCTTGCAGACCACAGCTGTTACGTTGGATCTAAGCAAAGAGACAGTTGCTGAGGCTGCTGGGTCATTGCCAGGACCTTTGAATTGGACTCTGAATTTAATTGGTCACAAAACAGCCTACAGGTATTTTCATACCTATTTTGATCCCACTTCAAAATACAGTATAAACTGCAGGGACAGAGAGAAATGACAGCAGTGTCATACAGGCTCAAATCTGCCTCCTTGTTTCTCTTTCTTGATCAGAAAAATTATAAGCTTTGATTGCTCTGAAAGAAGATGGAGTAATTGAGTACCTCTCCAAAACGGACAAATGACTTGAGTGTAAGGACTCACACAGCATCATATGCTTACAGAAAGCCTTAGAAAAACTTCCAGATGATAGAAATCAAAGAAGAGAGTGAGCAGTCTGAGGCATTTACTGAAGTATTAGGTGCCAGCAGATGCCAGGAGAAAAGCCAGAGCTTTTCATGTTTAGAAAGCAAGAATCTCTTTGTGACCTTGTTCTGGACTAAAAGGTAAGGAAGATAGAAAAAGAGGTGAGGAAAAAGAAAAAAACAAAATGGTGTTAGCAATGTCACAGATCTATAACAAGTCTGTCTTACGTAGTCCCAATGCTCTTTACCAGCTTTATCAATTAGCTGCACCAGAATTCATATCACCTACCAGCTCCTTTTGAACAAAAACATAGCAGCCATTAACACAATTAATACAACTAGAAACACAGCATCTGGTGCAAAAAGTCTGCAGTGCAGTGCAGGTAGAAATGGAAGTGCTTGCTAGTGACTGGCTTGATATTTCTTCCCTGGAAGGAAATCACATGCAAAAGAGCCTAGCGAGCCTGGCTGCTTCCCTGTTTGTTGTTTCTGCTGCATTACGCTATGTAGAGCAAGAGCTGCCACCTCAGACTTGTGCTCTAGCTCTGGTGCACGCTCATCTCTTACGAGGTGATGGGTCAGGGATGAATCCTGCCCAGATATTTGTGGATTTGTCCCTAGGGCTCCGTCTCATCTGGTCCTTACTAAAACCAAAAGAACATGGGAAAACATGGGATCCATTGCTGCCTCCTCTGAAATCAAACCGGCAATTGACTTCAGCGTTGGAGGATCAGGACAGATATCTATGCCCATACCACCAGCACAAAGCTCTGCTGTTAGGAGATGGAGTAATACCTTCTGGAAAGTTTGCATTATCACTCTTCAATGCGGAACATGAAAAGGACATGGTGGTCTCTCACGTACGACTTACATGCTTATATGAAGCTTTGCCAGTGCTGTCAAGCACGTAATTACAGTCCTCGATTAATAATGAATAAGGTGCAAACATATGCTACGTATCCAAATAACACATATGAACTATTTGCTCTCTTGAACCTAGTTTATACCACTGTATTTTTAACTGATGTAGAATATTGTATAACAAGTAACTCTACAATAAAAGGTCAAGCTGGAGTTTTTCTAAGACCGGGAATGAAAACAAATACTACAAACATTACAAAACAAAAAGCCTAAATATTATTCCGTGAGGGACTGTTATATTTTGAAGAAAACAGCGTTACTAACAAAGAATTCCTTGTGGACTTCCAGCAAAGATATTTGATTAGTATGCCTACGTGCTTTTCAAATGCTCATCAACATCAACAACAGCTGGCAGTGACCAAACTCCTCAAACATCTGGTCTTTTCCTTTCACAATATTCTGAAGCCCCAAGAAAAAAAAATATCGTTAAGAGGCAAGATGTGTGTAAAGCAGAGATTTTTTTTCCATGAGGCTGTGACAGGCAGAGTGATGAATTTATTTCACAAAGTACCTGTTTTTAATAAATTTAATCAGCAGTAAGATGTTACCCACAAAACAAGCAACTCATAAGAAGCTGGCTGTCTTCTTTTGCACATCAAGAAGGGAATCCGTTCCTCTGTCACTGCATGTCTCACCAGCAGAGCAAATGGACTAGCAAGACTATCTATAAGATCTGAAAGGGAACAATAGTTATTTTTCCATTGCTGACTCTCAGTTCTTCATATACAACTATAATCATAACAAATGGGACTGGATAACATCCTTTCTCCCAGTTAAACCTCTAAATACCACACCCAGTACTTACAAGATTTACTTAGTGTGATGAACCAACATGTTGGGGACTTCTGATAACATATGGCCATGAAATGTCTAGATGCACTGAATGCAAATACACTGGTTCTGTTGTACAAATACATTTTAACTGGAATAAACAAAAAAGGTATGCTCAGAAAATTTACATTTTGCCTCTAAACTTAATACATGAAAAATTAAGCACCCCAAAAGCTTGGATGCTATCCAAAGTCAATGGAATATTTTTGAACCCTTTCCACAATATTTGGACAGTACTTATGTGAAAATTGATGAAAATTCAAGGGGTACTGCATAGCTAAGGGTACCCTCTCCCACACAGAAAGGAAAATCTTATAATACCCGCTGAATAATAGCAATAATAATAATAGTAATAAAGTGCCATGATACTGGATAGGTAAAATATTGAAGAAAGAATTATCATAATTCAAACTCATGCAGGCTGGCTCTACCCCTGTCCTAAGAGTGTCTTTCTAGCTAGGCACACTGTATTTTACATTCTCAGAATGAGAAGAACAAAAATCTCTTCAAATATTCATTCATAAATATTAGCTCAGTTTCCATCTTTGATCTTATTTAACAGAACAGAGTAAAAACTGAGTAAACAGCAAGATTACATGTTCCTGTGTTTCTTTTACCACAATTTTGCTTATTGGTTGCAGCAGATATGATACATAATGATGAAGAGATAATTAATAGTGTAGAGCCTCAAAGCCTCTAATGCATAATACTAAGGTTTATTTCTGACGATAGATGCTGAAAACGCTATACATGAGGCTGTTGTTCAATACCAGATGTCAATAGAAACATATATACATATATATAGAGACTGTAAAAATGAAATTAAAAAGTATATTTAAAAAAAAAGTTTTGTTAATCCTATCTTAGCAAATGCATCTCACATAAGAACTGAAGATATTGCTTTCCATTAGGAGAGTGAGCCAAATTTTAGTACTCAGTTGTGTGACAGAATTATGGTTTGAACATTAACTGGGCACCAATAAGAAAGCCAGCAGTTGCCAGCAGCCAGCTATTGTAGCAGTCAGCTATCTTATGGTTGCATGTGAGGTACAACAGCAACTAGAACATGTCTAGGGGAGCTCTGTCAATCATGTTCGCAGCTGGAATTTTTCATGGGTACCATACAGAAATTTGACTTAAGGCAATGCTCATTAAAAAGAAACAAAAGTGCTTGCAAGCACAGTTTCGAATTCAAATTTCAGAAAACACTTAAATGCTTCTGATTATTTTTCCTTTCTACTTCCACAGTTACATTCATGGCCTGGAATGTACATCTGCAATGAACAGTGGTTTAATTTTCAAATTTATCTTTAAACAGAAGTGATGTCTCGTTCATTTTATGTTTCCTCAAAGTCCAAAGGTCCCTGATATTGAAGTCTGAAGCATCTAGTTAAGATTTTAAATAAAATGTAAATTAAGTTGGTCAGTCATTGGCTATCCTGAAAAATATTTCTAGCGCAGTGTTAAGCTGTGGGAGTGTTGCATACATAATAGGTTATTTCTATTGAATGCTATATATCACTTCTTCATATCAAGTGCTATAGTTGAGCTACCGCCTCTGTGGATCTGTTTGCCATGCGGGTTGCAGACATCTGTTGAGTATCAGGGAATGTAATCAAACGATTTGCCAAGAACTCCATCAAAAACGTGCCTTTTATATTTTTCTTAGTTGACAACACCATCCATAGCAGATTGACCTAACGGAGGGTAACACATTGAACTGGAAGCAAAATGTTTAAAGTGATGTAAGCCTCATTGTTAACCCCATGAATTCTTCAAAATGTTGTCTTTTAAAGTCAAGGTGTGCTGCAGACTGGGTGCAAAAGTGACCAAGCAAAGCTCCTTGAACCACCCTGCTGCTGGCCATGGGAGCTGGCTGAGGATGGGCTCTGTCAGCTCCTCACTTTTTCTGCAGGGTTTATTTTTGCCCTGGAGATATCTAGAAAAGCAATATTCTCAGCTTGGATGACCATATTTCCTGGGGGAAATGAGAACAGCTGGATATATCTGCTTGCCTCCCTGATTGCAAATCAAGGGAAAAATCCACCGGCATCCACCCAATTTGCTCCTGCATAGGATCCATTCTAGCCAAGTATTTAACTGCACAAAAGCCTATGGAAATAGGCTCTATGTACACAAGGGACGGAAGAGCTTGCTTTCGTGTTGCCGCATGGCACTTGGTGTTGCTTTTACTATCCCAATAATAAAAGCCTCTCTAAGTGTCCATTCATCAATTTCCTTTCTTCCCACAATAATAAATTAAGAAGTAAAAAATAGCTACAAGTCTAGGAGACTTAAGTTTTTTATGCCTCACAAATTGCACAATCATGCTTTTCATATAGCATAGGGTCATGATATGAATACTACGGAAGCGACTTAATGGAAGAGTTCTGGCATCCTTCATAAACTACTCTACGTCAGACAACAGAAATATGCTCATGTCAGCAGAAGATTTACAATAATTTAGCCTAGTATAATGGTACCACCCACTAGGATGGTTACAGTTTAGAGTCTGCTCATCCTCTCTGACATTCTTGTTCATTCAGTGATTTATAGTATGGCATACAAAATTTCTGTCCAAGAGTGAGTACTCTTTGTGTGGTCATTTACAATTACAGCAAGAGGGGAAAAGAAAGCTTTGGGGATTTAGAATTTTTCACAGCAATTGAAAACCTCACCGAAATAACACCATGATTTAAAACATTCACACTAGGGTCAAGATCCTACCCCTGCTCTGCCAATGAGGTAGGTCAAAATTTCAATGCAGTCAATAAAATTACAGGTAGGTAAAACTACTATGGGAGAAACAAACCTCACCCATCCCTTCTCAACAAGAAGATATTCCAAATTGAGGATATTCCTCCTGAAGGGAAGTGTCTAAAACCACTAGCAACTTCCAGAAATCAGGGTCAGGGTTGTCAGTTTTATCCTAAAGGAAAGGTCAAGTCAGGAGGTTCAGGTCTATATCTAAATGTCCTTAGCTTAAGGAGAGTTCAGTTCCAAAGATTTCATGAAAGTATCTGCTGTAGATCACTGAATATTGATTGTGTAAGCCACATGAAATTGTCTTCCACAGTTACTATAATGATAGTATGAATAATAATGAGTATGTGTAACTGGTAGTTGCCCAGCTGGAAAACATAAAGTTTCCGTATATAGCTGCCAATTGGATTTTTAATGACAAAACCACAGACGTTTGGACTATTTGAAAAAGGACAAATGGAATAAAAACATACTATCTCTGTGAGAAACTATTTGATTTGTAAACTGCCGCATTGTAAAACAAATGTCATATGTGTAGAAAAAAAAGAGTGGAAACGGTTCTTGAACAACATATGGAAGAGAGTTTTCTTGATTTAGTACTTATTGCAATAAAACCTATTATTAAAAATGCAAAGGGAGAAATACCTCTGTTTTTGACTATTTCTTAATGTTCATCCAAAGGAAATTTCTTTTCTGGGGGAGGAGGGGGAGCAATTTAGTAATTTCTGACCTCAGCTGATACTAAAGCTCTCTGAAACAATAAGGCCCAGGGGTGTCGAAGGCAGCTGCCTGAATTCCTCAAAAAATATATTTACAAAGTCTATTTTGAGTTCCCTGCATTTCTGTAATGGAATCCAGCTGCTCTGACCTTTCGAAGTTACCTCATACAGTGTGAACAGCAGCACAGATAAGTGTTACGTTAAATTGCAGTTAGATTCCAACTGCTCAGCATTTCGGTTAAAGGGCTGACATGAGAGAAAGCAAAATGAGAAAGAAAATTATATCTCTGGTCTGAGAAGGAAAATAAAGACTAGACTTCAGTCAGCCAAAATAATGGTTTGATGAGACACCCACAGTGAAACTAATTTATGCTAAACAAAAATTGAACATGTGACAGTACACTCTTACAAAAGCCCAGGAAACCAAACTTGAAAGATAAGATCCCTCCTCTCATCTCACGCCCAAAACAATAATTTTACCTTCATTCTTTCTGGACCATTTTAGGAAGCAGGGCCCTGAACAGGAGTTCAGTTAAGAAAAGCTTTACAGAATACTAAAAATTCAGATTTCAGTTTTGGTGAAACCTGTGCAGAACAAAATGGCACATACAGAAAGGACTAAGATGGGGTTTAGCAAAGAGCGTGGCCCCTTTGTGCCTACTTGGAACAAACTGATAAAAGGGGGTGGATAGCATGCTATGAAGCAAATAAAGTTTGGGGCCAAAGTCCATGGGAGAATATCTTTTGTCTTCAGCAAATGTCAAATAAGACCTAAAATCAGAACTTGTGAAGCAACCTTTTCTCCTTCAACGGAAATTTGACAAAAAGCATCCTCAGCAGTTCAACCAAACACACTCTATATTTGCCCAGCTCTAAGAGGCGACATGTCCGTGCCTCCTGCCATCTACCAGGGCTCACCTGGCCCTGGTTCTTTCCGGAGGGGCAGGTTCCTGCCTTGCCCAAGCTGCGTGTCCCACCAGGCACCGCGTTCATCCCTCAGCTGCACTGTGGCAGTGAACAATGGCAGATGGATGCGATGAGCTGACCATGAAGCTCAGAAGGCACTCCTCACCCACAGGTCTCAAGGGCATTACTGCAGCTTTTCACATAGCAAATCCTTCATTTTCAGCCAAGACCTGAGCATTCTGTTTTTTGTCTTTTTTAAAGTCATCAGGGTCAATGTGACTCATGTCCTTTGAGGATGCGACTTGGGATTTTTTTTCTGTTGCTCAATATTTTTATGCTTTTTTTTTTCCTTAAAGGTCCTAGAAAATCTGCTGGAGGGTAGGAAGGCCCTAGAGGGACCTGGACAGGCTGGATCATTGGGCTGGGGCCAACTGCATGAGATTCAACAAGGCTAAGTGCCGAGTCCTGTACTTCGGTCACAACAACCCCAGGCAACGCTACAGGCTTGGGGAGGAGTGGCTGGAGAGCTGTCTGGAAGAAAAGGACCTGGGGATGTTGGTTGACAGCCGCCTGAACATGAGCCAGCAGTGTGCTCAGGTGGCCAAGAGGGCCAATGGCATCCTGGCTCGTATCAGGAATAGTGTGGCCAGCAGGACCAGGGAGGTGATAGTGCCCCTGTACTCGGCCCTGGTGAGGCCGCACCTCGAGTACTGTGTTCAGTTTGGGGCCCCTCACTTCAAGAAGGACATTGAGGTGCTGGAGCGTGTCCAAAGAAGGGCAAGGAAGTTAGCGAAGGGTCTGGAGCACAAGTCTTACGAGGAGTGGCTGAGGGAGCTGGGATTGTTTAGTCTGGAGAAGAGGAGGCTGAGGGGAGACCTTATTGCTCTCTACAACTACCTGAAAGGAGGTTGTAGCGAGGTGAGGGTTGGTCTCTTCTCCCTAGTAACAAGCGATAGGATGAGAGCAAACAGCCTCAAGCTGCGCCAGGGGAAGTTTAGGTTGGATATTAGGAAAAACTTTTTCACCGAAAGGGTGGTCAGGCACTGGCACAGGCTGTCCAGGGAAGTGGTTGAGAGACGGGTAGACGTGGTGCTTGAGGACATGGTTTAGTGGTGGACTTGGCAGTGCTAGGTTAACAGTTGGACTCGATGATCTTAAGGGTCTTTTTCAACCTTAATGATTCTATGATTCTATGAAAACTGATGAGAAAACACTTACAGCGGTAAAGTAAAGCCTGTGAAATGAGCTGTGCCTGAGGGAACATCAGAAGGCAAATAAAATGAAAAAATAATCATGTATTAACTTTCCATTTGATGACTTTAATTCAATCTCATTGTCTTTCCAATATTTACCCAAGTATTTTTTAAAGCTTGGGGCTGGCAATATTGCTGAACCTGAATTTTGGTCAGTCAGTAAAGCCTTAGAGCATATTCCCAGCTGGAGAGTGCTCTCCTTCTGCACCCCTTGGATCCTCTCTGAATGCCACTGCTGCCTTCTCCCCCATTGCTGCTCACCTGCGGGTGTTTTTCCCCTGCCACAGCCCTTCCAGGGGCACAGGCGAACCCGCATAGTGTAAGACAGAGTGGCTGAGCAGTGCATGGGCAGGCAGTGCAGCCCCATGGCCCTGCAGCCCTTTCCAGCTGCTTCATGATCATGCTGCGCTTGAGCACGGGCTCCATCTCACTCTGTTTCGTACAGGTGTGTGCACAGCCTTTTAACTTGCTTTAGGAAATAAACTGCTATTCGGCTAAAATGCAAAAGCAAGGCAGGTTGCTGTGTGAATAATGCAGAAGCTGGACAGACCCATGATCCTGCTAAGATCAAGGTATACTTGATAATTATGTGAGCCTTTAGAGAATGGAAAATGATGCTATTGTGCATCCCTCTGGCCTTAGGGTGGCAGTCTTGCAGCTGTACTGAGAAAGACAATGTGTGTGTGTGTGCTTCTCCCTTCTGCAAACCCAGAGTCCCTCTGAGAGCATCCAACTGTGGGCACATTCCTAGCTCCTTCTTACAAACAAATCCACCTCTAACACATCTGTAGGGCAGGCATGCAGCAGGGCTAGAAACTCCCAGGCTGCCTGCTACTATGATGTGAGTCAGCAGAAACATGCCTCATTTGGTGTCTTAATTTCTCTGCCCAGATTAAGCTCTTAGTGCCTGCCACCTGATGCCGAGACAGAAATGTTGCTGCTGGACATTTCAGAGAGAAGTTCAGGTAAATGATGACAGATAAGGAAAGTTTTCACATCTAGATGACCAGCTCAACAAAAGAGAAGCTCATAATCATTTCCCAGTGAAGGCTGTCCTAGTGAGCAAGACATATGAAATGAGCTCAGTGCTCTCAACTAAGCTAATACACTTCTTTGCCACAACAAGAACCACGACACTGGGTATCAAAAAAAATGAGCCAAAGCCACAGAGTCATTTCATTTATGTATTGTGAAATCCAGGACCTCATGACTTCAGGATTTATTTTCCCCACAAGTATCAGACCAGTGGCTGAAACACACATGGGGAAAACCAGAAGGGAAGAGAGAAGGGGGTAATGGGGAAGAAAAGCTTATGAAAGAAAGGTACAAAGAAATAACCTTTATATTCCAACCTAAAAGAACTTTAACATAACATGAAAAATGTGAGGGGATGAACCAGGGAATCAGGAATAGCTGGCCTGTAGTATTATTGGCACAGAATAATTCCACTCCTGGGACTGATTTCCAAACATGCAGAACACTTAGTTCAAATGCATAAAAGCTGTTGGTGCACAAAACCTTTGGAAATCATGTCTTTTATGTTTAAGTTGGTTTTTGTCTTTTTTTTCCCCCCTGTGGCTGAACGTATTTGAGGAGGCCAGCTGGATCCAATTGCTAGGACAGTAGTATTACACTCCCTGCCCCCCGCCAATTTTTCCCCTTTTACATCAGTATGTTGGCAGAAAGGTTATTGGCATTATCACCCAGAGCCAAAGGTCAGCATGAAAAAAGAAGGTGTGAATACTTTTATGAAGAAAATCCAAACTGCAAGTTAATATTCCTACTTTACAAAACTATCAAAACTATTTTTTTATTCAAAGTTAGATTGATGTGGAATCAGATTCCAGATTCTGGAACATGCACAATGTAGAAAGGTCAGGGGGAATGAATATTCAAGATTCAGAGGTAAATTCCCACACATTCCATCCAAGACAGAATTTTTCCTTTCATATTCTGTTGGTGGGATATTATACATTGGTTGTCAGTGCTAGGCTCCAAAGTGCAAAGTTATTTTTTAAATTATGCAGTTCACGGTTCCAAACCCAAATGTCCCCATCGAGGCACTTACTTTTAAGTGGCCGTTTTCTTAATTTGACTCTCGCATTATGACCCATGGTGGGATGCCCTTCACCTTGGAATGGACCTGTCCATGACTTGGTGTCAGAAGAGTCTCAGTGGAGGCCCTTAACCGCTTCTGCTTGCTTTGAAAATCTGCCAAAGTAAGGTGATATTAAGGGCCAGTTCTGCTCTGGAAAAAAACTGTAGTGAGTGGCACAGTGTTTATCGTGTCAGTGTTTCCATTTGATATTTGAAGAGCTTACATGTTAATGTGTTTTTTCTAAGGGGTAGCTCAACGAACACAGGCTAGGCTTAAAAAAAAAATTGGAAGATTCTTGTCTTCTTATGCCTAACATCAGCTGACAGAGGCTACAGACCACACTGTTCACTCTTTACATCAGTGCATCCACACTGCCTCCACCTATACCAATGTAACTACCTTTGATAGAAGAGGAAAGAAAAATCACACTCAAAATGTACATTGAGAGGAAGTCCAGCTGTGATGAGACCCCTCTTACCAGCAGCCTAAACTAGGTAAGTTGTATAGAGACCACCAGCTTTTTACTTAGAGTGAATCAGTTCATCTGGAAGTGGAGTATGCTAGCAAAATGTAGCCAAGAAAAAGAGCACCAACACTAATTCATGTGCCCTAGGGAGCTGCAGAGGGGCATTGGTGACTTTCTGGCATTGCATCTACATTTAGCTCCTTTTTGAGAAGGCCTGTTTTCTTAAAGCCGTTTGGTTGGGTCATTCTCAGTGCGTGGAAGGTGCCTTCCTCTGAGGATGTCTGCCAGCCAATGTGGCTTTTCCAGGTTTCTGCTTAGGGGTGCGGAGACGTTAGTGTTGTGGATGTGTTAGTGAAGAGCCCTACAGCTGCGTTCAGTCCTTCTTGCTCCCAGCTGGGACCTGACAGGAGTGTGACGTGACTGAATTTGCTATTTCCATTTCTAAGCTAGTCTAGTGTCTAGGGTGAACTCAGCGGATAGGCTTTGCTACCTCTATTTGTTTGGAAATAGCAGTTCCAACAGCAGCCCTTTTTTTCAAGAAACCTGGAGCAAGTCTGAGAATTACAGAAGCTGAGCTGATTCTCTCGCAGCTGAAAGAAGTGGTTAAGAGACTAGCGATGCCAAAACTCAGAGTAGGAAGAGGAATTCACATGTGACAGGAATTATTTCCTTTGGCAAACGCCTTTGGCAAAGGTGAAGGAGGTAGAGGAATGACCAGCCCCAGTAGGAAACCCCTGTACCTGATGTGGACTTTGCAGGTCAGCTGTTTCCCTGAGATGCTCCATTTGCTACTTGGAAAGAGGAGGAGGTGGGGGTGGAGGGAAAGGCAATGGCCAAACTTAGACAGCTGCAATGAGTACCGGCCAATTTCTATATGATCCACTGTCCACCCCCAGCAAAAGATGTGCGAAAGAGAAGGAACATCTGCACTTTCCTCATTCTTATCTCACCCTTTGGGACTCGTAGCCAGTTGGCCTGAAGCTGCTGTAACTTACCTTGGGTGTAAGATCAGCACATACAAGCTGTAACTGGCACCCAAGTAAACCCACCTTGGTTTTGGCTCTCTGTGGAACAGAAGTTCAGAAGACTTCTATTTTCATCCAAGTAACACCTCTCTGCCACTAACCTGAGTTTGCTCAGATGGACCTAACCGTAAGGTTTTGTAAAAAAGGAGCCAGTGAGGCTTTGCCAAACCCAAACCCACTTTCCTCTCTGGATAATCCTACTGTTCAGCAACGGAAAGTCGTGAACGCCTCATCCTGTGTCTTGTGGATAAACAGTGGCATGCTGTGAATCACTAGAATCACCTGGCCTGCTTGAATTTTTGTCAAATGTAACATAGACTTGTTAATATAGATCTTTTTTTTCCTCCAAAAATAAAAGGTTTGTTTCCAGGCAACAGACATGGTTTTGTATCTTATATGTTTGCTTTGTTCTTAAGGCCATGGTATGCCTTTTCAGCCACACTTTGGATCCTTTTCCACATCTGCATCTTTTTTTTTTTTTTTAATCTGTCATAAACATGGTGCACAATTTTTGCTTTTTCTGCACTATTTAAATAAAGCAGGCCCTTAGCACCAAACCACATCATCTTTCACTAGTGATCTTCAGATGCAAAATACAGTGAAAGTAATTGTTTTTCCAACTATAAGAAAGCTTTTAAAAGTATCTGTCATATGGGGGGGTTGCTATACAAACCTTAATTTTTGATTCATTTTACTTCACAAGCAACTTGTTTGTTTTCAAATCCCAGTGCTATTTTCTTCTCTGAAGAAGGTCATAAGAGGTTCAATAATGGCTAAAACATCAGCAATAATTAGGAAAGTGTATTGTTCTCTGGAAACAGTGAGCCTTACAAAGAAAGGCTGATTTTGAAAGCCTATGCTACTTTAATATTGAGGTTAGGATGCAGTTATGGAATAAATTTGCAACCAACATCACAACGCTCAGCATGACTAATAATTAGCCAAAAAATGTAACTAGTAGTTCATCAAGACTCTTCTTGTGTTTAGAACAAATGCAAGTGCCAGGTTTATTTTTACTTGCTTAAGCATGATGTCAGGTTTCTTCCACTGGAAAATCCCCTATTAGTAAATTTATCTGGATTATATAATATTGTCCATGGGGTTTTTTCGTCTCCTGATGACTTGTACCTATGGAATTCACTTTATAAACAAAATTCTCAGCGTGTGACTTCAGTGGCCGTTGTGCTCAGGAGTAACCCCTCTCTGACATACTTCTGCCCACACTGCCTGCAGGCAGTGTCCAGTCCGATCCTGCTGTCGGTGCATGCTGACAGTGCTGCTCACGGAGGTCTGTTGACTCATCCGCCTGGATATATTTTTAAGTGCCTCCGTTTGAAATTTGTTGAGAAAGCCAGAAGGAAAACACGTGTAACTGCTTACTTCCCATGCACTGCTCCACAACAGCCAGCAATGGCCTACTACAGTCATACCTCGCTCCGTGTCCTACTTGATCCTAACTTTGCAAGACAACAGATGAAGATGTCAAACACAAAAAGAGTTGCAGTGACTCTTCTAAAACCAGGGAAGTGGCTCTAGATCCCCAAGTGAACTTGGGTCACCGGGGCAGCTGGCTAGTTGTGTTAGCTGCAGAAGGGGCTCATTTTCCAAAGAAGCGAGGTCTAGAAGGTGAGCTGTAGAGTCCAGAGACTTGGCCTGCAGGAATAAACCAGTCCAAGGAAAAGGCTTGAGATGGTACACTAAAATGGCTGGGAAAAGGACCTCTTTAACATCATGTCTAAAGAGCATTTTCTCCCAGACTTCAGCAGTTGAAGTTTAGAGAAGAGAGGGTTTATTTTCATTGTATTTTCTGTTGACTGTATGTCAGGAAGAAATACATACACGAGTTCTTCATATCAGATCATTAACTGTATTGTGCTAGAGTTGAGGAATCATGATGCTAAGTACTAAAGAGACTTACAAGCCAGGAACAAGGTTATCTTTATTTCAGAGAGTTTAATCCTTAAAAAAATGATTATGCTCTTCTCAAAAAAAAAAAAAGGAAGAGATTAATTTACAGTTTTTGATTTCTATAAATGAAAGGAAAAAAGTGTGTGGCTTGGCTTTTTTAATAAAAAGTTATTTTTTCTGCACTGAACTGCTGACTGGTAACATATAATAGAATGAAAGGAGCCCTTCCTTGGGATAATCCCCAAAGGGGCCCAGTTGTTATCGGGATATATTTTGACCCCATGTTGGAGGACACCCAAACAAAGAGGGCCACAAAAATATCTGACTGCACTACTGGCTGTCAAATAAATTACTATTTTCTGTTGTAAGAACCATCAACAGGGCAGAAACAGGATGGTCATCAGAGCACTTTTCATCCAAAAAGTCCAGATAAATTCAATCTGTTTTCACGGGTGGATGGAAAAAGGTCCCTTTCAGGTTCAACAGTCCAGTGATGACCCACTGTAGTTCCTGCTGGGTTACTATGTACCAAGATCTTGTGTTCAAATGCTGGGACAGAAAATCTTTCTAGTACCAAATGCAGGAGTCTGGCAAGTACTGCAGTAGGTTATTGCAATTATTAGGAATACACATTTTCAAGTGTAACTCTCCTAGCTGCAAAATGCTGTTGTTTTAGATACTGCAGCTATTTATCAATTAGATGAGGATGACTGCAATAACTGCAGGGAATCTGCTCTGCAAGACAGATCTTCATCTTCTCACTGCACCTGTCTGCAAAACAGCCCACTGTAAAAGCCTGAACAAATGTCCTCAAAATAAAAGGCTGCCTTTGGGCTCGGCTCTAGGTAAGACCAACACAGCCAAGACTGTGGTTTTGCCACACATCCTGGAAAAAGGGCAGCAAAATTGGACTATCTTAGGGCTAGTGGTCAGTTTGTTTCTCAAGATTTCCTTCCTCCTCAAGAAGGTTAATGGTCTGCATCTTACCCGTGTCCCAGACCTGGCCAGCTGCAGGGAGGGGAACCAGAAGTCTTTGCCTTTCCTTACTGGAGGAGTTTCTCCTTTTGGCTACCCTGCAAGCTGCAGGTGCCCTCAAAGCCAAATGCAGCACAAATAAATAGCAAGGAGGATGATCTGGATTTCATGTAAGAATTAACACTTTTCTGGAGAGAAGAGACATGCAGGCAGTTTCCTTTCCTTCCACCACCAACTTTGTCCATTCAAAGTCCTGCAAACACAAATTGGAGAACTGCTGGGTCAGCTCCCGCCATCCGCACAGCTCGCACGGAGCAGGGGAAGGTTGAAGGGGGCCAGCGTCCCACCCAGCCCCATGGCTTCTCACACCTACCACCAGCAGGTGTGGACCCAGATGTGTCTTTAAAGGAGGCATAGCAAACACTGGGGATCACACTGTCTGCAGCAGCTGCCTGCCTTTGCGACACTTGGGCTTGCATTACGGCAATGCAAAGCACACACTGTTTCTGCTCAGCCACCACAGCTGCTCACCCCACTCTGACGGGGCCCGGAGGCACACCACAACCCTTCACTTGCACTCTGGCCTAATTGCAATATTTCACTCCATCGCAGCATTTGCTCATTGTCATCTATTAACGTGGTGGTAAATGTTGCAACACCACCCCCATTGCTCCAGAGTGCTTCCCTGGAGAGTGGCGTGTGCCCCAGCAGTGCAATTAAAAAAAAAAAATCTTTTTCCCCCTTTTCTGTGGGAAAAGAAAGTGTTGTCTCTGCCAAAGGACATATTTTATGTCTGTGTACTAGGGTGGAACTCATAGGCCTGGTGATTTTTTTTTTGTTGAGCACTGATGGGAAGCCCCAAGTCCTGTGTGAAATAAATATTCAAGGAAAAGCAGGCTCTGTGTACCCTGCCCCTCTCAGTGATGGGTCCTCCATGTAAGACTGAGGCCATTTAGCTGACTGCATTTGAGACTGCAGGAGAGCTAAGAGGGTGTAATGGGTTCCCTGAATCATTCAAGCCCCACCTCTTTTGTTTAGAAGAATAAACTAGGCTGTGCAAATACTTTGCTGATCACAAAATCTACTGGCAAAATTATTGTATTCTTCATTTTGTACAAAAGGGAAAACAAACGCTGGCAAGTATCACAGTGTGGATATTTATGTCAAATCCAATAAAGGGAAAAAAACCCACGAGCACTAGTCAGCATCTGAACTGATATGAAATCAAAAGCCATTTTTGTTAGTCTCGGTTGACATAATCTAGAGTAATTCTTAATAAATCCTTTCAACCAGAAAGAGGTAACAAGTTCAGTTTAAACTGTGGGGGATTGTTTCACAAGATTAAGAAAGAAAAATTGAAGGGCAAGATAGAAGGCTATATGAGGGTAAAACAAACAAGAATGAACAAGAGGTTTTTAAGAGAAAGGGAAAGAGCAGTAACAGTGATAGGGTAAGGTACCTTGTGAAAAGGTAACATCCATGGGAGAGACATTTCTTAAAGATGCAGATGCTATCATGGTGGTGGTAAGATTTGTCACAGACATAGTATGCCTTCTCCTGGGGAGCTGTGAAAGGTTTGCAATACCTAGGAGCAAAAAAGTCTTAATTGAACAAAACATGGATTTTCCTTGTGTATGTGTTCTCCTTTTTGCCTGAACTACAATGTAAGAGGTTTGCCTCAGATGCTCAAGCAGGTGTTGCACTGTAATTACTGGTTTGGGTTATAATATAGGCCAAAGCCTTTTAATTCCTCTTCCAGATGTGAAGCAGCTACCACTGCCTTGCAAGGTCCGGCTAGGTTATTGTCTGATGAACATTGAGCCAACTTTTGTTTCAAATCAATAGAAATATTTGCTTTGCAATGTAAACTCTGAATTTCCATTGGAAAGCTCAGCACACTGCTCCCATCTTTTTTTTGTTGGGAGTAAGAAACAGTGTTTCATGGGGGCTGAGGTTCAAACTGATGGTACAAACCAGTGTGTTTCAGTTCCAATCCACCAAATTTAAATATTTGAATTTATTTTTTCTTATCAAAATTCCCAATTTTTCCAGAAATTGTATTTTCCCCAACATGTTCCAATTATATCCGCATACTGACTGACAGCTGGGCAGAGACACACCACAGAGGGGATGGCATTTGAACCACTTCGTGGCTAACTCTGGCAGCAGGAAAAGTTCTTTGTGTCCTAACTCATAAATCATCCCTTTTTTTTTTTCTGGAAAGCTTCTTTGAAAAGACAAATTGACTTGGCATGATGATAAATGGTCATGAACTTAAATGACAGAAAGGAAAGTATCTTTTAGAAATATTTTTTTTTTCTTTTAAGACTCAAAGAAAAGCAGATGACCTTTGCAAAATTTCCAGTGGGATAAGGTTCATATTCCTCAGTCAGAAACAGCTTGTCCTTTTGTTTCAAAATAGGTAGGCAGCTGAAGAAACTGATAAGAGACCTTGCCCACGATGTACAGATTGATCCGTTATGATGTGAAGAACAGACTGAACAATATTTTAAATTGCTACATTATAGCAGAAATTTATTGTGATATATGGTTCTTCCCTAAACTTGCTTTCTGGGTTCCCCCTGCCCCTTTAATTTTTTTTTTAATAGACCAGATGTTTCAATAGAACCTTTTTTTTTTAGCTTGTGACTAACCCAATACTAATGAATCAGCCTGCTGCACAAAAGATAGGATATTTATGATTATTGAAAATGCATTCTCTTACCGGAGAAAAGTAAAAGAGAGGCAAGGGAATTTCTGAAAACTGCAGCCACAAGAATAGGCTCTTGTTATAAGCACATATATATATATGTGTGTGTGTGTGTGTCCAGGTGGACCTGCCCTAGCATCAAAGCTCACCTAAAGTTTTCATGTAGCTAGAGCAATATGCTGTGCTTTATGAATTTGCTAGGAGAGGAGTTTGCCTGCCATGTTACCAGTATTCAACCCCAAACCTCTTGAAATCAGTTGAATATGAATCTTCAGCAAGATACAGCTATAAATTGTGGGGAATCCCTTTTGGGACACTGTATTTGTTGATTCAGGGCTAAGTGACTCAATTTGCTATTTATTTAAACATTCCATTCACCAGTACATAGCCACATGAAATGTGGAATCACATTCTTGTGAAAGTCCTAGAGGCCAGTAGGCCACTGTCCCATGCCAAATTTCTCTTGAGTCCAAGCCAGGTTTATTCAGTTTGCATATACAATGAATGAGAAAATACAGTCCATATATTCCAGTAGATGCTCAGCAACTTAAAGATATTTAATTTATACCTCAGATTAAGGCCAGAATATTTCCCTTCTATTGTACAATCACCTGGCAGTGAATGCAGGCTAAGGAAGTACAACCTAGTTAAAACATTTAATTAAGACCAAGGCAACATTTGATACCAGCCAAACGTCTCTTGTAACCAGCTGAACTACAGCAATGTTCTGCTGCTAGAGAAGGGCTGCCCGATGCACCCTCCTTTCCCAGGAAGGGATCTCCAGTTCAGTCAGTGGCTCTTCCTTGATATTACATTGTTATCTTAGTTGTATCGCTGCCCAGAGGTAGAAACTGCTTTACTGTAATGAATGCATAAATATTGTTCATGAAGTGTCATCCTTACTCTGCATGTTACATTGGTGCAAGACTCCAGAGTCATAGAAACATGAAATTAATTGTGTGCTTGTTGGTTTCATTAAAACAGTCATTGGAATAGAAATAGTTTAGAGAGCATGAAAATGAGTGAAATACTTAAACTGTCCTCACAGGACTTTCCTTTTCATTATTTAGTCTGTTCAAGGTAGGGAAGGATCATACATATGCTTCTGTAACACTTTTTAAACAAAAAAAAAAAAATCAGTTAATCTCTCCCTCTACAGAAGCTATTAATTAGTCTGCTTTGCTTTGTTACACGGATCATTTTAAAGAGAGGATTAAAACATGCAGTCACAAAGCAAGCTACTGCAATTGAAGTTAGGGAATGCTTTGGGGGAAAGCTTTAACCTACAAGAGAGAATTGACTGTGTTTTCTAGCTGGAGGGTTAGAACCCTTCTGGGAATGTAAAAAAAGTATCACGTTCTAAGACATGTTCCCTGTACTAAGTTTCCTTCACCTCTAAGAATTCAACAGGAAACACATACTTTCAAAGCAGGACAGTACTCCCCTTGCCCATGTCTGCAAGGTGGGAATGCAGGTAGGGGATGGGGAGTCAGGAAAGCGTTATGTCAGTCCTCTAATGTTGTAGGGCCTGTTTGTTAGCCTGTACCCTGTGTGAATGATTCACAGGCAATTCACAACAATTTAAAGTCTGGCCCCAGGACCTTATAATTCACATTTGACACTCATCTCAAGAATCTTAATATAAAAAGCATATTCAAACCTTATATTCTCTACAAAGCATATTTTATAACAGGAGGTACAAAATGAAAAGGAGGTGTGTTTATCTTTCCAAAACCAAACTCCTCATTTATATTTTAAGATCATTAAAAGTTGGTTAAAAAGAAAAAGTATAACTGAAATTCAAGCAGAATATGTGAGCTACCACTGCTGGCAAAGCCACCTCCATTAACAACAGTTAATAAATGCATAGCATAGGAGCAGGTGGTAGGAACGTAAGAACACAAGAAAAAAAAAAAGCAACATCTCAAAACACAGAACTTTGGTAAGAGGTATAGAGACTTGAGGGAAACACAACAAGTCTGCAAGCAGAAGTGAATTGCCTGATACAGCGAGGAGGATAACTACAGAGAGAGATGACTGACTGGTAGCAGAGGAGGTGGGGTAGGTAACTTAGAGACAGAAAACAAATTTCATTAGAAATGCCTGGCCAAATAAGAATATCACCAGCAAGATCTAGTAGCTATAGATAGTGAATTGTCCCCTGGGGTGGGCAAAACAGAAAGAAGCCTAAGCTACCCTGGAAACAGGAAAATTAAGAAGCGAACAGAATTACCATGACTGCTAGACCCATCAGGGCTATCCCAACAGCTGATAGATACCTGGATCTGCATTGTTCCTTACCTGACTTTGATTTCGCTGCTTCTGTCCAAGTTTTGGCTGCCTCTTGTAGGCAATATTTTTTATTTACTTCAGCAATACAGGCTGGTCCAGAGCGTATAAACTGGCATTTCCCTCCCTAGCATACAGAGATTTAGAAATAAACTGCCATACTCAGCTTTCAGAGCTAGTTTACCATTATAGATGAAAGCTGCTAGCCCTTTTGACACTACCTTCTAAAAAACCTGCTTCTTTCAGCTGTACTAAGCCTATGACAAAATAGCTTTCTCAGTTCATTCTCTATCCTTTTATAACCTGAAACCCCAGCACTTCCTTCCTGATGTTGCCAGAGCCAGCCAACAGCTGGACAAGGTTATCCTAATCAGTGGCAATCACTGCTTCTTATAAAGGTCAGATGACCACCCCTATAACACCTTTTCTTAATGTACCCTCTGACTTAATAAGCGAGTTGTGGTAAGTGCTGCAGATAGTACAGACAGCTTTTGCTTTGTCCTATATGTATCAATAGGTGAGTGGCTTTTTTCTTAGATGTTACTTGCTTTGGTGACTGTTCAATGTGTTTTTCTCTTAATGTTTCTGCTCAGTGACTTGAGCCTAAGTAGTTCGGTGTGAGTCTCCTCTTGTGTGGTCTGGTGAGTTAGCTGGCTGTGATGGGCTACGTGTGCTGTGTGGGCACTCCTGCCCCATGACTGGGGAGGGTAAGGCCAGCAGTCAGAGGAGCTGAAGAAATGGAGTTTCTCTTAAGATTGTTTAGCAGGTGGTACACTTCTACCAGCAGCTTTGCCAAAATCTAAAGTGGAAGGAGTTGAACAGTTCCTGTGGAGTCACCTTGTAGCACTGTATAAACTTATTGGAAGAATGTGCTTCTTCCCTGACAGTCTCCAACTGCTGTATTTCCATTTGAAAGACAGCAGGAGCCTGTTTCTACTCTGCTCTAAATACTATCAGCTTGCATCACTTGGTACCGATATTTTCCCTATATCAGACTCAAGTTACAGAGATGTAGGTAAAAAATATTTTAAATTTCCAGTTTACCCACACAAACTGGTTCTACTTACTTATATCTTTCTCCTCTGACTTACACTGAACTACAAAGCCACCAGCTAAATCTTACAGTGTCCTTCTTAGAGCTGGGTGGTCAGGTCAACTTTTTAGATACCCAGATTGGTTTGTTAATTCACAGAGTAGCTAGTACACTTCATTCTCCTCACCTCATCCTCGGGTCATACATAGGAAAGGGTTCATGGATACCAAGAAATATTATTCCAGTTAGGAACAAGAAGAGAGACAGCATTTTTTTGAAATGTCTCCCCTTGGCAAGGATTGGCCATCATGGAGTATAGAAAAAGGTACAACTTGTTATAGAAATCCTTGTACACAGATTTACAAAAGTGCTCCTTCATGTTTGGATTTATACAGAGATATTTAAATAGATGTATTTAAAACACTTTCATCTCTGTGGTTTGCTGTCAATGTTAAGGATGTTACAGTATTCTTTATGAGTCAAAAGTGCCTTTTTTCCTTTATATGGAAACTTTATTTTAAAAAAGCTCTCACTACTGTAAAGATCAAGTGACTATCTCTGGGAGATCATTACATTCCTTTTTCAGGAGCCAGGGCTTAACAATGCTGTAGGAAAAAAAAAAAAAAAATCTATATGGCAAATCTTGTAGTACAAGCTTTTGTGGTTAACCGAGAAACATGCCATGAATCAAGCCTTTGGAAACAGTTTAGTAATTAAAGACAAATGCTATGACATAATCATTTACACGCAGCAGAAAGATTTTTAGATTAAATCTGGCCTGACCCATTGCTCAGCAAGTGTTATCTGGGATTCTAGAAACTCATTCATTTATTTACATACTAATTTGGCCCACATGTTTTATTAAAAACAAAAGCCTACATTTCTCGGAGGAGTGAGCTCTAGTCCAATTCTGGTTAATGAATTTGGTCAAGCAAGGAATGGACCTGTTTCAATGGGTACTACATGGAGATACTCATAAAACAATGGAGAAAGTTCAACTTTTTTCCCCCAAACTTATGCTCTTTAAGTGCATTTATTTCGGGTAAATGAATGAGTCCTGCTTAGCTGCACTATCAATCATGCACTTGTACTCTATACATTGTAAATAAGCTGGTCTGTAAAGTTAGTGGAGAAACCAGCTAATTTGGCTATGGCAGCTGGGCACTCCTTGAAGGGTAAAAAGGTGTATAGATAAACATCAGTCATGCACCTATGTGTATGTCAAGATATTGTTCCATATAACTATTGAGCTTGAATCTACATTTTCTTTCTTGTTCAGCCAGAATTACATTACTAGCAGTTCAGCTAGCTGAAATGTTTCTGCTGGGGATGAGCTGAAAAGGAGGGAGGAACTTTGTATGGATGGAGTTTTGGAAAGAAATAATGCAGTAATTGCTGATAAGGAAGCACTGACAAGAGGAGGAGATCAAAGTGTAATATACTTTTGACCTGGCATAGCCAGAAGCAGAGGAGTGTAGTTGAAAGACTGATTACTAAAAAATTTAATAGAAACAGAGAAAGGATTTGTTGGTTATGAAATTCTAGGTTGCCTTGCTCCTTCTTTCCCTGCTCTATTCTTCCATTTTGCCAGTGAGATGAGCTGTGTGGGCTAACGGAAAAGAAGGGATTAGAAAATGACAAAACAAATGGGATGAGGGAGGACTAAATTTGATGTTTCTGCAGGAAAATGGGGACTTTTTCCAAATGGAAACATGTTCCCCAAAAGGCTATTTTTCTAGCCAAAAAGCGATCATGCTCCTTTCATGCAGGGCAGTGAATTTCTGAAGTAGAGTGTTGTAAGCAGCTGTCAGGAAGGAAAGGTTAGGTTTTATTTTAAGTTGGTCCTCACACATAAAAAGAAGCTTCTAATGACCTATGCAGCTTCCTATCCTCTGTTGGTGCCTACTCCCACAGACATAAGACAGACCACTATACTGATAGTGGGCAGGCGCCTATGTGCAGGCAGCCAGTGTCACCTCTCAGCAGGCCTTGGGGCGTACTAGCTGTTAATGCTTATATGGGAAGAGAAGCACTTTAGAAGACTGAAGTTGGGCTGAAAAAAATAAATATGAATTGCCTCAGGTACAGGTGAGAGTACAGCTGGACTTCTCCACAGGACTGGAGCCAGCTACAAATTCCTGCTCAGAGTGGAAACCAGTGCCTGATCTCTCCGTTCTGCTCTGGAAAGTCTCAGCCAGCTATAATGCAGTTGACAGGGTTGAAGACACAGAAATAATTTCCCCCAAAGCCCCCACATATTTGGATCTTGTTGCCTTTACAGCACTGCAATTCTCATCCCTTAGCCCTGAGGCAGGTGGGCTGGCCTTGCAGTAGCTGTGATTGCAAGCGCTTTGTTGGGCAGTGCTGTTGCTCTGCTCTTCCATGGTACACTTCAAGTTAAAGACGGGCATCCACTCTGTATGGCTCTGCTCAAGCACCTCAGTGTGAGTGGGCAGGTGCTTTTGCAGGACCGTACCAACACTGGCACAGCTCCTTGAGCATGAGCTTGCATGTCTCCAGAGTCAGGGCACCTCATCGCAGTGCGTGCACACTTTGCAAGTAAAGAACCAGGGACTCTGGCCCTGAACATTCAAAAAGAAGCAGGAAAATGATTGCAATATAAGCAAATACCTCCCAACATGTGTTTTTCACTTTTTCATGAATCTGCAGATCAAATAGAGGTGCAGGAGAACAGCTTTCTTGGTTTGCTGGTGCAAATTTTTTTAAATTTATTTGCTTAGGAGAGGTGAAATCTGATTCAAAGATGCATTTGCTATTAGTAAGTGCTTGGCACTGGTATTTAAAACAGCTCTTTTCTATCTGTGGCAGCTTTTACCTTTGCTTAAGCCTCACAAACCCAAGATTTACAAGCTAATGAACACTAACTGACAATATGTAGATGATACCCTGTGCACTGGCTGTTTGGTGTAGATAACTAAGGCTTGTGAGTTTACTCTCAAACTGACTGCCTAAGCCTGGATATCTGCTGAGATACTTTATCCTTTTATGAGGGTGAATCCAGAGTGCACTGAGTAATGCATAATAAAATTAGTTTGAGGGGGGAAAAAGAGAGCAAAAAGATAAGCACAGTAAAATAAGCTCAAATGACTTCACTGTTCAGTAATGACTCCTACCAAATAACTGCATTGTAGTTTTATCTTTCCAACCAAGATTGTGTTAATGCTCTAAAATTAAATCTCTTGTGAAAGTTATCTGGAATTTCTCAAACAAGTTTTAAAGGGGTTTATTTTTTCATCAGAGGTCATGCCTCAAGAATTTGTAGGAATTCCGCCTGGAAAGTAATAATCAGTGGAAACTGGCAGTCAAAGCTAATTTATATTACTCTTCCAGATAAAAATTCCTTCCGTCTTAGACCTGCATTTCAAAAAAGATGATTATCACTCTTGAGAGAATACATCAGTGAAAAAGAGAAGGAATGACTTAAGAGACGTCTCTCCTGCATCTGTAGATTTGGGTTTTATGGTGGGGTTTTTTTTATAATCCTTCCTTCTGAAATGTGTGAAGGACAGAGACAAAGGGGCAGGAAAGGGAGAAGGAGAGTTATGTATGAGGAGACACCAAAGCAAACTTAAGAAATCAGCTGTCAGGTGATTTCCCAGGAACTTCAGAATAAGTGGCTTCAAAGCAGGATGACACTTTGCCAAATAGATGCTAGAGCCTATTCTTTCTTTTTGTTCCACGTGTGGTGTTATACCATGTCTGTCACTACTGTATCTGGCTTTCTGTCAATGTTCAGCCTAATAGGTTAACTACTGCAAGAGGGGAAAATAAAGCCATCTCTCTTTAACTCAAAAAAAGTTTCCATCTCTGCATGCTGGTGGGCCAGTTGTCACTCACTGGCTTTTAAACTCCTCCCCACACCACCGGGCAGAGGCTGAAATGGCAAAGCTTCTCATGCATTTACAGAGTGGATCCTGGACCTGTCTGTCCCTGTGTGGGAAAGGGGTTCAAAGGAGCGTGCTCTTGCAAGTTCAGAAGAGCAGGAGGGTAGTATGAAGTCAAGATGAGGGCATCTTTGGCAAGGACACCTTAGGTGGCTGTCATGTGCCTTTTTCATGTGCTGGTCCTGCTGGCAGGCACTGCTTGCCTTCAAAGTTCCATGGACTAAACTCTGTCAAAAGTGGTATTAGTGAGATCTGGTGTTTGATGTTAATCATGTTCTGCAGGGCAGCATGGAGCAATGGGCAGAGCAGCTTCTGCTTGGTTTGTCATCAGCCTTGTAACTGAAGCGCTAATCAACCACCAGCACCACCAGTTCACATGATCTGCTTGTAGAAAACCATGTTAAACAACCCCATGCAAAGGCAGAGCGAGGTTGTTTGTTAATTGGATCTCAGTCTGAGATGCTGCCAAATGCTACACAGTCCATATGCACATTACAAAACAATATGTTTTTGCTGTTCTCCCGCATAGTCATGCTAGATTAGATATTTTCCTGTTCAAGCACAAAGCAGAACATTTGCAAATATAGGAAGCCTTCTATTTATTACAAATTCAATCTCTTTTTATTGTAATGTTTCAACAAGTTTTTTAACTTAAATCTGTCAATGTCACACACATGTATGTGTGTGTGTTTATTTTTTCCACAGAATTCCAAATCATAATTTTGGTGTAAGGCCATCAATAACCCCATGCGCTTCAGAGAGTAGGTAATCCTTTAGGAGTGGAAACAGAAGACAGATTTGCTTCCAATGGTGAGCTCATTCCTAGGTCACCATTGAAAGCAGAAAGAGAAACATGCTCCAAAATAAACAACAGTTTGAACTCGAAAGCATTTTTCTTTTAGGGTGCCCAGCTTTGCATGAAGGAATTCCTGCAAATTCTCCTTAACTGTTCTGAGGGCTATTTTGGTTTCCCAGGTCATTAGCGTGCATTTCCAGAGAGCACTGTGACAACGTACTGACTCTACAATACTTTTTGAACAGGAGGATTTAAAAGAAATATGTAACCAGATTCCTCAGAGGCTCACAGCTGAAGCTACTTGGAAGGGGGAACAGAGGGGTGGACAGAAAATTGGTTATGAACAATGCAAATAAAGACCTTGACTTGACGAGCAAGACAAACCTGAGTGAGTGCCAGGCAGTTTAAGTTTTCCTAACCTAGAGTTTTGCAGCAACTATTGGCTAGCAGATAACTGTAGATTTGCATCTGTAGACTCTTGGAATACTTCTCCAATTAAGCAAATAAAATAGTTTCAGGTAGGATGCATAAAAGTGATTAATGAAAACTCCAAATTAGTTACCCTTAAATAAAGCAAGAAAAAGTACTGCTTGTGAAGGTCACTCATGTGAGGAGTACCACATTGTGTAGTACCAGGGGAGGACTTCCCAGTGGGACTCCTTACCAGACTCAGGGATTTCTGTGGCAGAGGAAATCCCAGACGTAAAAAAATAGGCTATTTTCCAATGACTTGACTTTCATTCAAAGGGATATCTGCCTTTTGGAAATCTGGGTCAGTGACTGGTTAGATACAGGTTGCCTCTGATGTTAAGGCAGATAGCTGACAACTGGAAACAGCAGGACAAAACCTTTCTGTCACAGAGTGAAGTATTTGGTTTATGGAGAAGCAGAACAAATGGTTGGATGAGGTCAGCTATCCCCAGTGGAGGACTCTAATGCAGAAAATAGATGGACTCATCTGCAATGACCAGCCAAACCCATCCTTGATAAGGGGAGTTAGGTAGGAATCGGGGTTCATCCCTGGACAAGCACATAGACAGTGACTGCAGTGGAGTGATGGCCCTTTCTCTGAAGGGACAGAAGATGGGAAGGAATCAACACCTATTAGCTGAGTGAAGGGATTTTCATTTGTATACTTAGGTGTCTGAAAGTTAGGGCACTCTGCTGTTGTTGGGAAACAGGCAGTCTTTAGTTTTTCTTCAGCGTTGGATGCCAAATTTTGGGAGAGCTATTTCAGAAAAAAGCAGAGGTTCAATATGACAGTGTTCCACTAATTTGTCATGGCTTTATGAAATTGGTCTTGCTGATTTTTTTTTTCAAGTTGATATATTTCTTCTCTGGATTTTTGAATAAAAATGTTTTAGTATTTGATAAGCAAAGTTGCTTTTCATTTAGAATCTCACCTACTTTTATTAAAATGAAAACATGTGAATTTGAAACAATGGAAAAAGAAAAGGCCAACGAATAAGAAAAGTTATTCATACGTTTGTTTCAGAGACCTTAATCTTATGTTACCCCCCTGACTCATGCTCAGATTTGTCCTGCTTAAGCAAAAGTATGCTTATGGGGTTGAAAGTTGTGTCCACTGGGGGCCTCCTTCCTTCCTCCCAAATGGAGGCACAGGAAACTTGTCTTAAATGTATTTCCTCCCATCCATCCATCTGCCTTGGAGACAAGGGGTGGCCTCTATCCAACTCATTCAGTGATCTGCTCTCAAAGGTCTTTTAAAATATGCTGTCAAATAAACAGATTATTTAACTCCTGCTAATCAAATCAAATAACCCATAACTATCTTAAAAAAAACAAACAAAAAACCAAACAAAACACCCCCCCAAAACCCCAAAAAACTTCCTCACACAGCGATTTCTTCATTCCCAGCTCTCTAACTATACCTACCATCAGTATCTAGGCCTTTGTAACAAACGTGTCTTATTCTCTTCATAGAATAATTGCAATGATGAAGATTATTTAACAAAATAATACAGCTATGGGGAAGAAGAAAACCCTAAAGATCCATAGGCATTAAATATAATAGGTAAGCCAAAGCTTCTGGGAACAAAACTTGTTTGAGCAGAAGATATCTACCTGCCTACCCCTATTAGAGCTCAGACACAGTCATAACCTCAGAGGTATTAGAGGGGATCTGCTGAGACCATCCAGACACTCTTCCTGCAAAGGATGTCTTTGTAAGTAATTTCTTGGCTTGTGACTCTTCTGGTAGAGACACCCTGAACTGCTCGAAAGAGGATGGCTTGTCTTTGCATTCACTGCCAGGAAGGAGAGATGTGCCACTGGTGTTGTGGCAGTCTCCTCTTTCCTGAATGACTTTCCACCTTGTCCTTTGCCTTTTATTCCTTGGGGTGTTCTTTGCCACCATGGTTCTCCCCATTAACTGTTGTTCTTGATTTTTTTTTTAAGTCCCTCAGTTTAAACTGCAGTCTCCTTTGAATAATTCTGATCATGGGAGCAAAAACCTGTCGTAGTAGGACTGAGGAAAGACACTTCAAATTTCCCAGTATACAGTAATTGGGTGGGTTTATTACCAGTTGCCATTCTAAGAAGTTAAATGAAGAGCCCAGTCATGATTAGTGATCTTTGGAGGTTCTTTGTAGACCCTGTGACCATGGGCTTGGGACCTGGCCTTCAACCCAAGCTCTCATTGCCCACACTGCCTATATATATATCTGATCTGCACCCTGGTGAGAGCAGAGGCAAAGCAGTTCCTCAGGTAGGCAAATACAAATGCAGTCTGGGGATTTGTTTGAAACAGATTCTCACTGCCACAAGTTCTGAATGATCATATTGGGGATTTAAGAAGTTTGGTATGGCTAACAAACAGTACAGACAGGATCTTGGTGAACATTCAGAAGCCTATTTTAAGTCTGTTTCTGTGGTTGCTGAGAAGACAGGATGCTTTTTCTTTTTACATCCTCCTTCATTCTCTGCCCTGACTACTGCAAAAATACACTGAACTCTTAACTCTCCCTTCTTGTGCTGGTCTTCCACTCTCCAGAGCAACTTTGACATTTGTACCTGCCTTTCAGCAGAAAACTGGAGAGTCAGCTGAACAACCTGTATTTTGTATTTATTTACTACCAAAGTGTTCTCAACATGGTCTCCACTCAGGATGAGGGGAGAGATGGTCACTCTGGAACCTCTGGCCAAGGTTTTTTATGGGTGATATAATCCAGTTGCAGATCCTGATTTATGGAAGAGAAGCAGGCTGTGATGAGCAAATTACAGCTCCCACCAGATATTCCAACTTCTGCTTTCAGGCAGGAGCTTTTAGGACTTGATTTGTACTTTCCTGAAAGTGGAAACATTTCCTTGTTGGGGAATGGGAAAGGAAGAGAGGACTTTCTTTTATATTAAAATTTCTTGAAAGAGGGCAGTGGGATAAAGAGAATTCTCTACAGTTCAGTTCTGTTTTTTCTGTCCTTAATCAGTTCCCACGAGCCTGTTCTTTTCATTCCTCATTTCTGCCTTCTCCTGCTCTGTTCCTGAACTGTTACTGGCTGCACCAGAAGGTGAATCAGGCTTTTTCTTTGTATTTACGTCTTAATAAAGAGTGGTGGTTGTACGGTCTCATATTGTCCAACATCACTCTGAATCAAGGGATGAAAATTTTTGTAAAAAAACCTGAAGACATCTGGGAAGTTATGGCATTGAAATGATAATAAGGTGATGATTATGTTCCAGTTCCATCTGAATACTGGCAGTGCTTAAGGGGAGGAAGATCCCGTTTTAACAATTTCTGAAACCTCGGATTGTTTTCACCATTGGTTTCTGTCTAGCTTCAGGACCAAAAATGCCATTAGAGAATTTAAAAATTAATTTCAAAGTATTTTAGGCAAGGGAAGCTACTGAAAAAATATGATATACTAATTCTAGCTCAATTACACATATAGGCTCAGCTGATTATACAAGTTGTCCGGTTCTCGGAGACCCTTTCCATAAGGCATTTCTGGAAGACCTGATGTAAAAGGAGTTTTAAAGGGATGACAGACATAGTGACTGGATGGCTTATGTGATGGACACTTCAGGTTAGTAGGGGTAATAGATTAAAAATGAGAACATTTTTTAAGATTAAAAAATCTTGTAGGTTTACCTAGAAAAAATTCCTGAGGATTACTCATCACTAATTCCGAGATCTACAATACCTTAATGAAGTAATATTTTCCTATATAAATGTAGAAGTGTACTTTGAATTCAACAGCTTTTTCTAAAAGACATTATTTGTAATGTGCTATCAAAAACCAACCAACCAAAAAAGCCCCAAACAAAACTGCAGAACCCAAGAGCTTGGTATTTCCCAACTCACTATAACACTATGTTTCAAAGCTTCAGTTTAGCTGTTGTGCCACAGGGAGGTCAATATCTAGATTTAAAAAAAAAAAGGGAAAAAAAAAAAAAGGATAGTAAACATGGGTTCTTGAATGAAATCTTGTTTCAGGTAAGAAGTGATGGTATTTTTTAAAATTTCTATGTAGGAAGATGTAAAATGATTCCTGCAGCACTTAAAAATAAGCCATATGATATTTATTTTGGAAAAGAATAATCATTTGATTTGAGAAATTTATCAAGTAAGTATGGTGGTAGGCACTGCCTAAGATTTGTATGTGGACCTGTAACAAGGCTCCTGGTTTAAATTTCTAATTCTTACGGTGACTCATGCACAAGTCACTTAGTGCTTTTATTCTCTCAGGAAATTTTGTGAAACTTCCCTTGATAATAGCAGTACTGGTAGCCAAGTTACTGGTATCTCCCAAGAGGAGATGCAGCACCTGTATCATATTTTCCTTGTCTGCAAATTATTGATAGTATCATCTACCTTGTGCAAATGTTGTGAAACTCAACAGATCAATAGTGGTATAAAAATAAAAGGAGCAAAACCATTTGGAGCAAAGGTCAGATGAAAGCTACCACCTATGAGGTTGAAGGTGTTATTCATGTTTTATCATTACTACTTTGTGATCAGTATTAAAGTCATATGTGTAGTCTCCTCTCACAACTGAGGACTCTGTGAAGAGTTCCAACTGATAAAGTCTTATTAAATACAGCTTAGCTATCGTCTTTAACCAAATGAAAAGGTCTGCAATGAATAGCTACACCGAGACATACAGCTTGCCTTGCAGACTAGACAAATGCTCAGGAAATGACTAAAGTCAAACGTTCATGCTCTCAGAAACTGGCAACAGGGAGAGAAGTCAGTGGGCAAACCTTCTGGGTTTTGGATGACTGGCTGTGGTTGCTTCAAGTTGTTTTCCATTGCGCACTCTGCTTACTTTCAAAATACCCTGTGGCAAGCAATAAATAAATAAAAATTTAGGTTCAGAGCCTTTACAATGAATTCCAACCCTTAATCCAGTCCCACGACAGCAGGAATTCATTCACATAGTTGGGGGCTGAATATCTTCAAATGCCACCCTATGTTTCTGTAATGTCTTCAGAAAGAACATGAAATTCCAGTTTCTGTATAAAGAATGCATTTTTTTTGCTTTTCATTAATCCATCAACGTTTGTCAACATTGTACCTGTTCACAGTAAACTAATTCCTTTCAGTCACTATCCTTAAAAAGCACAGCTGAGAAGACAGGGCAAACCAAAGTAAATGAATGCTAATTTTTAAACTTTTTTCATTGTAAGAGAATTCATAGTGCTATATTACCCTGATCAGTTTCAGCCTTTACATTTTGAGAGTAGTCCATGAGGCTGATGTTTTACAATATGTATCACCTAAATGGCTTTTTCTTTACCAACAGCATTTTAGAATTAAACTCCTGCCAAGGCTGTCAGATTTCCATGAAAGTGATTTTGCTTTTTTTATCAGACTTTGAGACAGCTACAACATTTGTTTGCAGATTAAATACATGGTTGCAGCAAATAAGTTTTGTGCCAAAGGGAGGTATACCTTCTGAGGAAGGTGGGAAGCATTTGGCTTTCTGGTCATGCAGAAAATGAATGCTACATTTTCATGGAAATATATAGTGTCTGATGGAAACTAGATTTTGAATATATTAGTTAAATTTTGAAAGTTTAGATGCTTGTCTAAAGATGCAGACATGTCCAAGTAGGTTTTTCAAAAGTGCTTAGCCATATAGGAATTATTTCTCTGAAAGAAAGTTTCATTAGGATCCCACTATTTCTGTCTCTTTCGGTGGTTAAACATAAAATTTAGTCCATAAAATCTGGATCACCTGGCTCTCCACATAAAAGATCTCAAAATATTTTGTAATAAGCAAAATACCTGGTGTCTCTGCCTCAACCACAATTTCCTGCCTTCTATGGACAGCAGGGTGAAATTCTGAGCTGAAAACAATTTTCACCTTTATTTTATTTATTTTAAATTGAATGTGTTAAAATCCCAGTTTTTAAAAAAAACAACAGTGACACTTAAAAACCTCAGTCTCACAGAGATCTAATATGATTTCAGCCCCTAGGGCCTAGGAGAATTAGAAAAGTGAGATATGGTACTTTTTTTTTTACTTCAAATCATTGAATTAAACACATGGGTGTCTCTCTTAAGACATTATAGATTTTCTGGAGGTTTAATCAGGGAAGGAGGTTTATGGCAATAACCTAACTGGATATGCCACATGTCTTACTGCCTCTTCTTTGTCATTGTCTCACTCCTCCTTAGAAGCTTAAGAAACACTTTGTAGTCCTTTGTCAAAATCCCGGTTACACAAAGGCAGCTATATACTATTCGCTGAGGGACTCCAGATCTGTTTTGTATGAAGCTACTAATGAGCTAATGTGTTGTTACTGCTTTGGAGAGCTGATATATGTGCTCTGACATGGCCTTCAGCTGAACAGCGATGGGGACTGACGCCTGTTTTATTGCCTTGACTGGAGTTTTTTTCAGAAAGGAGGCAGGCACATAATGGAGACGCTAATCTACTGTACTTCTGATCTTCCCTGAATGACTTTATTGCTATAGACAAAAAGCTGTGCCTCTTAATCCTTGCCTGTGCCCAAATAATGCTTGGCTTCAACTAAAATTGCTTTGAAGGGTGTTAATTAGCATTTTGCAGAGAACTGAATTTGTGATCTTGCCATTTATCCACTGAGAAAGTGGATTAGGATCATTAGATAGAATGCACCTGCAATACTAGATGGAAATGATTGTCATCCACAATGCAAATTTAATTTTAGTCATCATAATCAGAGTAGAAAGTATTAATGCCACATTCTCAAAAAATTAGAATCTCTAAAAAAGCTAGGTTATGCAAATATCTTTGACTCCTCATTTTTCTTTTCTTTCACCTTTTTCTTAAAGCTGAGAACATTTGGCCAACAACACAGGCTCTTGGTGAGATAACAAATGTGCACAAGGAACAGGAAAACTTAAGAGGGAACAGAGACAGCTTTACTGTATTTTTTCTTTTTTAGACAAATAGTTTTGTTTCTTGCTCCCTTATTCAAATATTTTACAGGCAAAATCTTTTAAGTGCAGGGATTTTGTTAATTTGATTTTTTGTTTAATCAAAGAAGAATAAAGATACATATGAAAAGCAATGAGAACATTGAGGAAAGCAATAGTCTGTCATCCCTGTTAGGATGCTGCTCTTGGTTTTGTGCTCACTGTAATACAGGACCACAGGCTGGGGAGGGACCTCCTGGGCTCCTTGGGCCACTCAATAACTGCATTATACAAGATTCTTTCATAACTAACCATGCTCCAACTGAAAGTAGGTCAGTGTTTCTCCCATTTCTCCTGACTACAAGACTGTTTCAGACCCTGTACTTAAGCTTCTTCTGAAAGCTTCATTTATTCATGAATTGTTCAAGCTCATTTGTTCACGGGCCAAGAGTATCCTTTAGTTTAAGTAATTCTTTCCTTTCCCCTTAATCCCCATGACTGGCTCACACAGATCAGTCATCTTTCTTATTTTTCTGTGCTGGACACCCAAGTGTTTACTTTCCTTGCACAGGAGACACATGCTTTAATTTAGTTAATCTTTCCAGAGCACAGATGACCAGAGCTGTGCAGTGCAGTTTTGGTGCTATCTCATTAGCACCCTTCACAATGGCGTTGTTCCTTCTCTTACTGAAATCTAGTGAATCAAGAAAGGTTGAAAACTTCCCCCAAAAGCTTAGAGGACATCAACCAGTTCCTTACATTCTAGGGAAATTTAGAAATGTGAATCCCTACTTTATTGAAAATTATTCGTGTAAGATGAAATGGGCATGGTCCCAATCAGACCTGTATTTAACCGATTAACTACTTGATCCTAAGCAATTTAATACTTATTTTCAGTTTTAACCATCATCTTAGCTGGGGCCAGGAGTTAGAAGGCAAGTTTTGCTTACTGATTCTGCAATGCTCCAACAGCAGCATTGTTTGGAACAAGTTCAGGGATTCATCTGAGTTGAGGTAGTTGCACACTAATAGTCAAAAATCCATTATTCATCCAGCTCTCTTAGGTCAGCAGCTGAATTTAAGAAAAAAAAGAGTTAAAAGGCAAACAGATTCCAAGCAAACATTAATATATTTCTTAAATGTTTAAATAAAAAATAAGATTCATAAAAATAATCCAAGTTCAACATTTTTTGTGTGAACGTTTTGTTCACACAAAAAGCAAGGTGCATTGCTTCATTCTTTGGCTAAGTTTTTAAGACATTTTCCTCTAAGGGCTGAGGTAAATTTTTAACTGAACCTTGATAATGAGTTAGTCATGAAAAGTGGCTAGCAACTTGAAAAGGAATGTAAAAATAATCTGCACTTCAAAAAGTGAAAGAAAAGCAAAGGCGTTTCTGAAAGGAAATCCTGCATTTAAAAATTTTCATACTGAAGTACTTGGATGTTTTCTAAATCATTCCTGCCCTCTTTGGGATCAAAAACATGCGTTAAAAAAAAAAAATAATCAAACTGCTCACCTATAATGAGGGCAGGGCAAAGTAACCAAACTTCAAGGTAATGGAATCCTGCACCTGACTTCAGGCACTTACTACCCTCCTGTACCAAGATCTCTGCAGTTGGAGAAGTTTGCAAATGTGGTTACAAAGCACCTGAGGCAGCTTCTTCTGCAGGCAGCCTGCACAGCTGGGCGGTTACCCAGAGAGCATGGGAAAAACATTCATATTTTGATCAGTGAACTGACTGCTCTGAGTCAGGATATGGCTGTTCTTCAAAGACCATAATTGTTAATGAGCAAACTCTATTCTGTGCTGAGAGAGCCAGCACTTTCTCTCAAGATTTGGTTAATTCTGGGTCTTTAAATGAACTATAAAGATATTTGGAGGGGTCTGATTAGAAATCAGCTAGAACATAATCTGGAAGATAATTTGTTCTATCATTTCTTTTGAAAAAAAATTACATATTGTCCCTAAGTTAAATATACACCCTCAAGTGTTGTAATAAGTGCTTTGTTAACACTCCTTTAATGGCTGTAGGATAAAAAAAAACCGAACCTGTTTAAAAAAAAACAAAACACACCACCAAAAACCCCACAAAAAACCCCCCAACCAAACAAAAAAAACCCAAAACCAAAACAAAACAACAAACTAAGTTTTCTATTTGGCTCCCTGGTGCTTATGGCTGTAACATGGCTATTGCAATTAGTTAGAATTATTTCTAATTCCTTTCTTTGCTAGAGAAGTCCTACACTTAAACCATGCCTTCGGCTTACATTTGCAGGACTGATGACAAAGAGAACAAACAATTGCTTCATGTGCTGACCCAAAGCTATAAAAAAGTGAGATTCCAGCAGTAAGCAAATGATGCAGCTAGAGAGAGTGCACATAAATTTATAGCAATTATTTTGTGAATAAACTGGAAGACTTTCTTTTCTAAGGCTGTCACTGCAACACCCCCTCTAAATATATTAATTTTAATGCTTTCTTTCGTTACACAATTTACTGTGCAAAATAAGTTTCATTTTTTCTCTTAGTATGTAAATAAATCCCCCAGAGTCCATTGCTATGTATATCCTCATTGCCCCATTTACTGATACGTACCAAAGACAGCACTTTCACAGTCCAGCTGTTAGCTGGGCTAACGGCTAGCGTTCAGGGGCTGGCAGCACTTTGAAGGCTTCACTCTTTATCTGACAATAGGTCACTAAGTGTAGGATTTTTTTTTTTTTTTTTCCCCTCACTCTTGCAAACTGAGAAATCTAGCTGTCATCTGGAAGTGGAAGGGTACAGTATTCATAGATGTTGCACAGCTCTGCCTGTAGCTGAATGCAAAATGAATCTTAATTGATGTTCTTTGTTGATTCACCCCAGACACCTCAAAGACTCTGTAGCTCCGCTTTGGAAAATTGGGGCGTTTCTACTTTCTGCTTTTCTACAACTCTCCAAAAAATTGTAATACACTTATGGTGACATTTTCTAACTCTCTTATTAGAAATATTTTTTGGTCAACTTATCCTTAAGACACTACTTGGTAACTTGCACTCCTTATGTGTAAATCTGTTTCAAAAATAGAGCCCTTAGCAATCACACAATTTTATTTTCTGTACTGCCTTGTTCCAATTCATCATAATGCTGACGGTGCCACTAAATGTCAAAAGAAGCCAACCATAGTTTAACAGCTGTGAGCTTATTATGCTTTCATTTCCTGAAGCAATGAGCTAGAAACTACTTTTTTTCTGCATCATACCAAATAGTTACAGAAGTATGGTAAGGTACAGTGGCAAACCTAATTAATGCTTATGAGGGAGCATGTGGGTTTGAAAGATAAACCTATGCAGGGCTTGGAAAGCAATGCGTGCAATCAGCTAGTTCCAAGGGCAACACAAGCTTATTTAGTCTACAGCAGGTATTTCTGATATTTCAGAAAAACAAAATCAAGGTGACTGATTTCTATTACCAGAAGAGAGATCCACCCAGACTTGTTGAAATCCTGGGAGGTTCTGATTCCCTTGGAGAAAGTAATTGAAGCTGCACCGAGCATACAAATCAACAACTGTGTATTACATCCAGGTTTTTCAAGAAAAATTCAAACGAAGTCAAAGCTTCCATATATTAACCTAAGAATTATTCAGAACTAATCAAAGAGATTAAGGAGCTGATGGACATGTCAGCATCTTCTGGTATTACAGGATATCTAACCACCCATCAGAGGGCTACATTTATCTGTGACTTCTGCTGAGGATCCACTTCTAGAACTTGTTTTCTGTTTCTTCTCTTGCATTTGTGCTCCCTATTGTCAAGAATGACTATTCAAGCTTAGCTGCCATGGTTCCCCTTCACTGGCCTTTGTGGTAAGTCATCCTGGGTTTCTTATTTTTCCACACTGGCAAAACTCCCCAACTCTTTATTTGTTCTCAGTCTTCATACTGTAACTGAGGGCTCCACTGTCTACTCCATTATGCAGAATCTCAGCCTCTGAGACCAGATTATTTCCCTTTTTCCTATGCAGTGCACCCATCTTTATTGCAACAAAATTTAAAAAGTGTTTTAATCTTTAGGTCATAAACTTTGCCCTTCTCTTATCAAACTGACATTAGACTTTTTGCTACCCAAATTCATTCCTGCCTCAGTGACTTGAATACTACTGTTTACTGGGAATAACCACAGTAGAAATAATTAACTGACATCCCAGTCAGAGTCTGGGTCATCAAATGGAGATGACAAAAAGACAAGTCTTGTCTGATGGAGCTTGAGTCTAAGAGTTTCACAAATGACATAATGTAGTAAAAACTACATAGAGTAGGTGGAAGCAAAGAAGTGGTTAGATTGTGATGCTACATTAAAAGCAGTAATCCCAGAATCAACATTTCTGACGTGCAAAGACAAATCCTGATCTTATAGTTAAATCCTATCCAGAGATTGATAAATTAGGAAACTTTTATAGGAAATTCTACTGACGAAGGTACTAAAGCACCCCAGAAGAAAGCTGGGCATATCAGCATAGAAGCTGCAATCACCAGCAGGGCTGACATGGGAATTATGACCCTAAACCACATAAAATAAGGAAGCCTAGACACAGACCAAGATCATTCTGTTTGGTCCTGAATAAATACAACAATTACAAAAAAAGGGGGTTGTTTCAAAATATCTTGCTGCCACATGAGTATGCCAACATGTAAATTACTTTAAAGCCACAAGGTTATGCTTTGGAGAGCATAAAGGCAATAAAAGATAGAAAAGTCTGCAAGTCTGTCCCACTGGTGTCTTAAGCTGTCAACAGGTATGCTACAAATACACACAAATCATATGGATACCACATTTTATACACTGCCTTTCGCTGTCTAAGGGAAAAGTGAAATCACAATGAGGCTCCCCAACATGAATGAAGGGTATTGAAGTAGCCTGCGTGTGCCCTGGCAGTGCCACATGACATCATAAGATAGCTCAAGATGGATTTCATGTTGATGTAAACCACTGTTTAATTTCAGGAGTATAGGTATCAAACAGCTCTAAGACCTGCTTCATAGACGTTAAAAGAAATGTTTACTTTTTCAAGCAATTACTTAACTTTCCCAATTATCCAGAAAAATGACCTCATTGTAGCATGTAAATGTGCAATGAGACTCTGTAAGTTATAAAAAAATAAAGCTTTTAAAAATAGATATGCAGCAGGATTGAGATACTTGAGCCCTAGACACATGCGGTATGTACGCAGTGAGAATAAAGGGATATTTTCTACTGTCGTTACCACCCAAGCTCTGCTGAACATTTACAAAAATAAGAATATCTTCCAAAGTGTTTATAATGGTGTCTACCTTATTTGCAGGTAACCAGCCACATGGAATGACAAAGATCAAGCTTTCACACTGTGTGAAAAACAAGTCTTTACTTCCAGCCTCCTCCTACAACCTGTAGACAGCTCTTACTATCTACTTTGTGCTGGCACTTTGCTCTGCATTACCTTACCATCATATAGATAAGGTTGTGGGATGGGACCTTATTGCATCAAAAAGCCTGAGCTATTGCATCTCTTAGCCTCTAAACTGAACATAAAGAAATAACCTGGAGCTTTCATTAATTCCATTTACCTTTAAAACTTTCTGTAGGCGGCATTTAGTCATTCCTTGCTGCAGGTTTAGTAGGAAGACAGCAGCTGCAATACTCTAGTAAAAATGTATTTTGGTGTCTCATACATGGTTTTAAAGGTTTGACAGAGCTTCTGCATTTACCATCAACACAAGCACAATTTGGAAATATCTTTCTCAGACAAGAGGCTTGTGACAGAAACTATTATAAAGCTAAGTAAGTGCCTGCCTAAAATAAAAGGAACCTATGTGTGTGTAAGCTGCTATAAGGTCAGGAAGTTGGCAGACATTTCCTAAAAACTATTTTGTCCTTACTTGCTACCCTCCATCATCCATTCAGCTGTGTCCTTCTTTATAAGTCCTGCAGGTTTAATCTGTGCAAATTAGGAAAGAGCAGGCAAAGGCTGGAAGACAACCAGTGATGCCAGCTACAAATTGCTTCTCACGCTCTTCAGCAGCTTAAGAGCGCCACACAGGCACATGCATGTGCAATACACGTGTGTGAAAAAAATGGGTTACGCATCAGCTTATTAAATATCTACAGGATTCAGATCAGTCCTGTAGGTATTCATTCTTCCATGAGACATTGCATATATTTTCCCAAATAAAATAATACAGTGGAGACTGAAGGCATAAACTCCCGGGTGGCACTGAAAAGTATGATGCAAACACAAGCTTTCCCTACTGTCACCTTCTAATGCCTCTCTGTAAAATATTAAAAGGAAAAATTATCATCAAAAGAAGTTTGCATTCAAGGTTTTGAAAGAGCTGGTTAATATGCACAGTTGTCCCAATAAATCGTTAAATGTGTTTGCAGTGAATTCGTAAATCACTGTGTGAGGCATTGAAATAACTGGCACTACTGTTTTGGCTCAGTTACCAGTTTTACATCAGGGACTTATTTTCCAGTTTTTTCCTCTAAGTTGCTGTAATCATGTGCTGCAGTTGAATCTAAATTGAATGGCATGCACAATAAATATGCTCCCTCACTGAGATCATGCAAGCACTATAAAATGCAAAAGAAAACAGTGGAAGGCATTGAAGTGGTTCACACTGTGACCTTTTATAAACCAAGAAAAGAAAAACAGCAGAAAGGCAAAATTTGTCAGATTTATCTGCTCCTTTTGGCTTAATAACAGAGACTATGTTTGCTTGTCTTGTGAGGACATCTATGGCACAGGAAAAAGACTACCTGAGCAGAAAAGAAATCCCAGATCAGAGCCTTCTTTCATCCACTCACAGATGCATCCCAACTGTGTATTTTTTTTCAGAATCTTACATCTGAAGTGATGACCCTTATGCAAAAGGAGTTACTGGAGTGAGCAGACACTGACTTGCAAAGTAAGCAACATGTTTGGAGCTGAAAGACTCATTCTGTACCTCAAGAGCAATCCTGTCTGTCACAGCTTTGTTATTGCTTGATCTTATGCCATGTAAAACCCACAAATCTTCAGAAAGCAAAATAGCTACAAATGCCAGAAGGGACATTAGCATCTCTCAGTCTCTTCCAAATGTAAACAGCTACAAATCAAAAGCTGATCTTACGAAGTGCCCTTATCAGTGTTTAAAAACAATCAGGATCCTATAACACAAGGTTATCTGCTTTCGGTTGATTTTGGTTCTTGTATTAACAACAAACGCACTGAGCAGGACAGAGAAAAGTGAGCTGGAGTTACCCAGAGTACAGAAGCCCTGATTTCTGATCCCAAGTCTGCCTTCTGGCTTCCTGCACAACAGAGGCTCCACAATGAGCACCGTGGAGCACCGATTACTGTGTCTCTGGTTCTTTATTCATCTGGTCAAGTCAGACTGTTGTACAGGGCAGGCGATCTTTTTGGTACGCTTTAAAGTAAAGCTAATGCAAAGTGACAAGTCTGTGATTGCTATACATATTAGCAAAAGGACAGTTCTTCACATTTCTTGCCTTCCACAACTGTGTTTCAGCTGAAGGAAACAAAGAAAGTCAGTAGTAAGTGTAACGTTTCATAACGCTCTATAATTTTTTGAGCACGTTGTTTTCCAAAACATCCTATATGACAACTCCATGCTCACAATTTTTAAAATGCAAAATGATGTACATTAAGTGACTGAAAATGTATAAATCAAAGTTTATAGATATTTAATATACACACATTACACAAACACACTTGGAGAACGTGACTGATACTTTTCAATGAGTATTAAGAAACATTACTGTCGTTCTCTGCTTTGCAATGGAAATATACTCTTTTAAAATGATGTTTTACTTTTGAAAAACAGGAGCTAAAAATATTGAGCTTTTCTGATTGTAACTAGATTTCTCACTTTCAGACTCTAAACTATTCCTGATTTTATTTTCCAAAGGAAAACTAAACCACTAAAAGCAAATAGCTGGAAATCTGTTTCTCTCAGTTGGTCATATAGATATGTACCTGTTTCTCAAATCCTCAGTTGTGGTACTTACTTTTTTTTTTCCTTCCATATTGATGCTACCTCTGGTAAAATGAATTCAGATTCACAGAAAAAATTAGGTTGGAAGGGACCTCAGGAGGTCACCTGCTCCAACCTCCTCAGAGCAGTGCCAGCTTCAAAATGTTCAAAGTGAGATCAGGTGCAGCTGAGGTTGAAAACCTCCACAGAGGTACTTTTCATGGTGCTTAGCCATTCTCAGGATGAAGAATACATTCCTCACATCCAAACACAATTTCCCTCGTTACAACTTGTGATCATCACCTCTTGTCCCTTTGCCATGGTGTCCTTCAGAAAGTCTGATCCCATCTCCTCCAAAAGCTCCCTTTGGATAGTGGAAGATGGCAACTGGATCCCCTCAACCACCCATAGCCTTCTCCAGGCTAAGCAAACCCCGTTTCTTCAGCAACTCCTAGCACTTCCCATGCTCTAGCTTCCTAACCATTGTGGTGGCTCCGCTCTGGACTTGCTCCAGTTTATCACTCTTTACTGGTCGCTCAACACTACCAAGAGTTTCTCAGATACAGCGACTGGAATTCACCTTCAAAGTCAACTGGAATAGCTCAGATCCTCAGTGAAAGCTAAAGAACTAACTTTTCCTGCAGCAGATTATGGAGCTCGCATATGCTTCCATCCAGTAAAGAGCTGCAAGTACTGTAACTTCTGGCAAATGACAGGTACAATCTTCAGTCACATCTGGGTGAGGCAGTTTATCTCCTCTCTGGATCTAAAATCCTTTTAGAAGGGCCTGTGTTTTTGAGATGCTTTATGCTGAAATCCACTTATTTTGCAGTAGAGAAAGGAGAAAAATAAGGAAAAGCAGAGTTGCCCGGTTTCTTGGTTGCTCAGTGTCATTACTATAGTTCCCCCATAAAGGCACAAAGTTTTCCAGGTGACTGGGAAAGAACAATTGAGTTTTTCACTAGAACGGATCACAGGCTTTGCTCCTACATCCAGGGAAAGGCAAGTGCAGAAACAGTATGGACGTAGATAATACCTTCAACAGGAATGCTAATCTAACCTAAGCTAATTCACTATTTGGAAACGATTCTCAGTCACCCAGGGGATGTAGACATCACTTTTATCTATGAACTTAAGGCTAATTTTCAGGCACCTGTCTCCCATATCTTGTGTTAGACTCATTCCCATTATGGCCCAAAGAAATTTACCTGCTGCCCATGGAGAACTCCAGAAACAGCGAGTGTATCCACATGCCAAAGTCCCAGCTGCCTCGACACCCTGGAGAGTTGTCAAAGGGCTGAAGGCAAAACTGCCTCGACAGGGCAGCTAAATACAAACCAGCTAGGAATATATCATAGCCCTCAGTTGTTCATGCCAGGAACCACCACAGATTCATAGGGATGCAATAACAACAACAATAATAATAAACAAAAAAAAAAAATTCATCTTCAAGGAGGGACCCAAAACAGAAAAGCAAAGGTACATTATTTGCTTACGCCCTGGTTCCATAACCTGTAAGAGGAATACCATAGGGGCCAAATGAGTGGAGTTGCAACTCTTGCCCTAAGGGCTGAAGTAGCTAAACAGATCATTTGCACTGAAGTAATTTAGAAAATGGCTATAAATAACCCACATGTTGATCTCTGGCTTCCTGCAGCCTGCGCCAGTATGAGAAATGACTCCAGGAATAATTCCAGAAAAAGGCCCTGTCCGCTTGCTGACTTCCATTCTGCCTTTTGCTTTCACATCCACTTTCAGATAAAATTGCTCCTGTTGGAATACCCTAGCATATTGCAATGCTATGAAAAATCACATTGCTGCTCTACTTCTCCTGCCTTGGGAAAGGAAAACAATCTTGATATTCTCTTCTTAGAGTGCCTTTGCATCTGTTTTGTCAGTGGGTTTGGATGGAGTCTGGAAGAATATTTCTATTCTGCAGAACATTGTAGGGACCCTTATCATTTCACGTGTTTTGCGAGTCCCATAACACTCGTTCCAACCCCATTTGCTGTAAATTTCTTCCATAAATCTGCACTGTAACTTTCCTCAAGCAAGCATTACAATTCCTAGCACCCTCTACCCCAGTAAACAACACTTTGTTTGAGTATCACCACTGGTAAATCTACCGATTGAATGAAATGAACAGCCTAGTCAATAGGAAAAAGTCCAATGGCAACATAGGAAGTCAGGAAACACTGGACAGATCCAGCAGAAATTACTGGGGGGGAAAATCAAATGCCTGTATGGAAAGTGTTGTAATTTAGTTTTATTCCAGGTCTAAAAGTGGAAAAACTTAAAGCTTCATACTACTTTACAGCAGTGCCGTTCAAGGTCTGCCAATGTTTCCATTATGAACTTCAATTTTCAGGGGTTTATAACTCAGCCATAAAAATTTTCTTTGGGATGAAACTAGAAGTAAAAGCTCTCCACCCAACAACTAATTCTACCCCCCCTCCCCCGCTTTTTTTGAAGGAGAGAGTTAAATTCAGTTTTCTAATTTTTAAGCCAGCTCAGTTAAAAAAAGAACAGAGATAATTTTTTGTCACTTTTTGTACTATTACAAAATATAGATTAACTTAGAAGGATCTGGGGCTATAGCAGATGACAAATAAAATATGCGTCAATACCATTATGCTACAAGAGGGCAAATGTCGTTTTGGTTTGTGTTAAAAATGTGAACATCATTCCTAAGAAACAGGCAGTAGTTATTCTGTGCGAGTTTGCAATGGCAAGGTCTCATCCAGAGTACTCTACCCCATTTGAGCATCATGTGTTAAAAAGGAGTAAACCACAGAAGAACAATAAAAATTATACAGACCCACAAAACATGACATAAGGGAAGACTGAAGAGCTTAGATTTCATCTAGGAACAGAATAGCAAGGGATAAGTGGCAACAGTTTCCCAATATGAAAAAAAAAAAAAAAATTGTAAGGAGGATGGTGATCAGATGCTTTCCAGGGTCACTTCATAAAGACTTAAGAAAAAAAAAAGTTTATCTGCAAGAATGAAGTTTTAAGTTACATGCCTGTAAATTCACATGGCAGTGAAGTCATGCAGTGGAATCACCCCCATCTTGACCTGGTCATATTACTTTAGTAAACATTTCTCTTGAGGTTGGATAATTATTTTGAAGTTGGTGGTGAAACATCGCACTCAAATACAGTTACTTGAATACAGCACTCAGATATATATCCTGAAGTTGTATGAGCAGCTTAAAAAAAAAACACTATCTTTTTTACTAAAGATAATTTGGAGCCGTTTTTCCCTTTGCTTTGTACTTCTAGAGATTTTAAAGCCTATTTTCAATTTCCCTGCAATTCAGACTAAAATCTTGATATGCTAATAAGCAACAATTCTCACATAATCATGACTCTATATGAGCTACAGCTTATGAAATACATCACAAAATCATGAAATCTGCAACAAAATGACAAGAGTTTTTAGCTCTGCGTTTATTCCATTATGCAGTTGGTTTACTTTCCACATTTGGTACAGAGAAACTAGACTGAGCAGTTTCTCTTTTTTACAGTGTGACTTTTGTTTCACTTTGCTAAACTAACATAATTTTGAGTGTCTTTGAACTAGCAATCTTCTAACCGTTACCTAAAGAGTTACTCCCTGTATAACCAAAGCACCAGAGTTATCTACACCAGTTTGAACAGAATTTGGGAATCAATTTTTTCAGTCTTTTGGGAAAGAATTAGGAGTTTCTTGTGAGATTATTAGCATGAAATATTTGCTGGCTTCTAGTCCTTTCTGTGGTAGCTTATCACAAAGGCTGGGAGTTTATGGTAATTTCAATACAGTGTAAAAACATTGATTTATACTTTAAGAGATTATGAAGCTTTGAAAACCTTCTATGTTTTACATTAGGCTGAGGGATCAGCTGACAAAGCATTTTATTTTATGCACATCATATAAATTTTAAATATTGCTGATTTTTTCCTAAAGAGAAGCTTATCTCCAAGTGGTGGCTGGGGAACCGATCATAACCTTCTGCCCCTCTCAAAGGCTTCTGATATTTTCTACTCCCCCTTTGGCCTCTGTAAGCATTACGTGTTCTCTGAACTGAGGTTATGGCCCCCAGGGTCTTTCTTCTGAAGGTTACTCACCATCTCTGCTGTGCTCCCTCACCCTCTCCAACCATGTCTCATCAGATTGCATCATGCTTGTGTACCTCTGGTATCTGCTTCCCAAGTATTGACTGTCAACTTCAAACACTATCCTGCCTCACCGTATTATACACTGCTTTTGATCCTAAAAAAAAGAAGAAATTAAAAAACCAAAACAGAACAGTAGTGCACGTCATTTTTCTTCCTAGAAGGTCAAATCCTCTGGGACCGTGTTTCTCATCCATGCATACTGCAATGACAGCACCTCACTCAGTACACCTCAGGTTGCAAGACCAAACACAGAAGTTGTAGATGTTTTGTCTCTGCATCTGGCTTGTGCAAGTAAAGCCCAGCTTACTGCTGATTGAATTGGCAAGATCATAACCTACTCACAGCCAACCCATCTAACAGCACGCTGACAAGCTCACGTTAACTCTGATGCTGACCAGACACGATACCCTTGTCATCCATACACCAAATGCGCCCCTGCAGGCAGAAGAAACTTCTTGAGCATTTGGCTCCTGCCCCTTCTACACTTCTACTCCAAGATGAACCCACTGCTCTTACCAAGTGGACAGGGAGATGAGCTGGCTCCGATCCGAAAACACCTTGGGAAGGGACAAGGCATTTATTCCCAGATAAGACCAAACAGAGCTCAGGGTGAGCACCTCAAAACCATTTCAGGGCAAGCTGACAAATCAGCTTAAATCATCTGTAATAGTACAGACTACACTGAAAGTTTGGTTTTGCCTTGAAACAGTTCAGGAGTTGATTGCCACTAGAGATGGCCTGAGACACAAGCCACAATTTTCTCGTAGAAACATGGGCCTAAGTATAAGGTCACAGACAGACTTGGTGTACTCATCTAGCAAAAAAAGTACACAAAGTCTCTGTGTCAGCAACCATGTGATGACTGAGCTTGGATTAACCCAGTGAAGTCACAGAAGGGCACAGATGATCCCCCCCATTCTTGGTCCTGCTCTGGATGGTGCCCCACAAAGCACACTGCTACCGTACACACACTGTTCCACGCTGCCCTGTAGGAGGACGACACACAAGTCTCAGTCCCCACAGGCTGCTTCCCCTCCTCATGATTCTCCCCTGGCCAAGATTTTAACAAAATAGACAACAGATCGTATTAGCTGCACAGGACACTCATTTTTCAGTCGGGCACTTGAGGCTCCCTAGACCACATCTCACCTTCAGCTAAGAAATTTTCAAGAGAAATAACAAAATAAAGCAATACTACTATAAGCAGTCCTTGGGTGGGTTACAAGTCAAGCTGCTGATGACTGAGTAAGTTTAATCACCTTCAGAGCCCTGTAACCTCCCTGAAATAGCCCAAAATGTTATGAAATGGAATTTGTACGCAGAAAGCAAGGAAAACAGACCTTTTAGTTTACCAGACTTACAACTATGATTATGATAATAATGGTGGGTCAGAATGTTCCCATTACATCAGCGGATCTATAATTAGCCCCTAACTTTGTTTTTGAGGGAGTAAGGACATCTTTCAGCTTGCCACTGGGTGCTGTATTAATTGCAACCCAAGTGTCCCCTCTCCAGCTGTCAGCATCACGCCACCATTTCACCTACATTTCCTCAAGGCTGAACTGCCCGTTCGACATCCTCTTCTACTTGATGTACTACTATCCAGGAGAAGCAGCTCCTCACCTGGCACAGGGTCAAACCCCCCGTAACTCCACTCATGTCAGGTCCTCGCCCGATTTCTATTGGCACAGTTCGACTGGTCCCAAAGGAACTACACCATTTTACAGAAGGAACTGGCACAGACAACTCTACTCTACTCCGTATAGCATTAACAGGTCCTCCTAATTATTTATTGAAAGAACGTTTTATTTTCCTGCTGCTCTCTAAAGCCAAGTCCCTCCAAGGTGGTCTCAATCCAGTGCCTGGAGCTGGATGTTAAGCTATTTTTGAGTGCCTGCAAGTCTTGCGTGCCGCTGTCAGGTAACCTTACCAGGTTTGGCCAGCCAGCCAGAAGCTAAACATGTTCAAAGCTCTGAATATGACACCGGGCACAAATCTGGGAACATAGTTTGCGCCATTTAATTGTCTCAGTAAGCCAAAACACAATTTCAACTACAAGAGACATCAGCGCACGCAGATGTTATACATGTAAATCATTATAACACACTCACTTGTGGTTATAGCACTGGAGGGAATTTGACAAAGTAAAATGAGGCCCATCCTTCTTAGCACCACTTCAGCATTTGATTAAGTACAAAGGGAAGGTTTTAAAAAAATTCCAGTGAGTTAAATTTAAATGACTTGAGGTAATTACAATACAGTAATTTTTAAAGCCCACCTTAGCACACTGGCTGCTATAGAGGAACACTGTATTAAACTTTCTGACACTTGTGTATCTGTTTCACTACAAGAAGGGAATGACACTGATTTCCAATACTACTACACACAGCAATCAATGTAAGTACACACAGAAGCGTTTGGTAAACAAGGATCTATGCTATTACTTCTACTGCAAGTGTAATGTAACCCGTTGTGTTAGCCCATTAAAGTTCTGTGGTTAAAAATGTGATGGCTGAAGTAGCTTTCCCAATACTGCCTCCTGTCAAAGAACACAGACTGTCACAAATAAGAAAAAAAAAAAGGCAGTGTTTTCTGAAAATTTTTTTTCAGAAATATATATTTCTACAGTAATAATTTTAATATTGTAAAAAGGCAAGGACAAAAATATTTACCTGTATTTCTTTGTCTTCCATTTATCTCCCCTTTTCCCGTTTTATCAATTTCCCCTGCTAAAAAAGAAATAAGGAGAAGAGAAATGGAGACAAAAATCCTCAAAGGCATAAAGAGCCTTTATGACTTTTGACGATAAAACAAAATTCTTCCAGGCTGAAAGGAAGGGGGAGGTGAGAGAAGAAAAGCTTTAGGCAGGCAAATTTTTTTTTAAAAATAACTAACAAAACAGAAATTGTTGCACTGGTTTTTTGCCCCCCTCACCAATACTATTTGTTGCATTTCAAAACCTCATACAATAAGGGCAGCCAGCCTGCAAGTCTGGAAGGGAATTCAGCACATGTTATTGGTGGATGATTTCAACATAGCCACAAGGGGAAAGCATTTAAAGATCCATATGTTTGGCTGGCACCAAATCAAGTTCCATTAAATAACACTGTATTCAGCTACACAACAAATTTACTTACCATACATTTCACATGAGAACTAATTTGTTTGATAGGAATATTGCTGATGTTTATATTGGTTTACTGTAATGAAAACAGTATTTTCCAAACTATGAACAAATGCATACCAGTAGTTTTACAGTGGCTTAAGCAAAGTACTGGTAGTGCTTCAAGAAGGGAATTTATACAATACGTATGTTTCTCAGCACTGCTCACGCCAAACATAGTAAGGGGATTCCGCTACAAAGACGGAACTTGCTTGTAACACTGGGAGAGCAGACCTAAGTCTCCATGTGGGCCATGGGGAGAGCTGCTGAGGCCAGCAGGACTACAGGCAATTCCAGGCTTGACAGCTTGCTGTGTCTGAAAATGCCTTCAGGAAAACCAAACATGTATGTCCAGTTCTGGTGGAGTGGAGCATGACACAAGGCTCTCCTTTCTCGTGACAATCTACAGAAATTAAGGCGGCAATCACTTACCCACTGTTTTACCTGAACGGCAAACCCTTAAATTTTAGATGTGAAACCAAGGGTCTTTATATAAAAATGCGAAATTCACATACCATTGCCTATCTGGTCAAAGCAGCTGCCAAATATTTTCACATACAGAAAAACACTGGTGACTGAGTTGTGCTATAAAAACAATAGAACATCTTGAGGATTTCACTTAGTAATTCCATGTGGTCTGGCATTAATCAATTGGACATCTTCAGAAAAAATATAATTCCTTAGTGGGGAAAAAAACAGCTCTTCCAAGAAAGTCACCTTCAGTGTTTCACATGTTTATATTTTTGCTTAGAGAAGCATCGTTTTTAAAAAAACAATTGAGAAAGAGCCAAGGATGATTTAATGATGCACTTACTGAAACCTCTGCAAATTGTCTTTTTTGTCAGCTTTCGATATACAAAATCTGCCTTGGCACTTGTAATCTTAATATCCATTCTTTTCTTTTCACCAGGACAGTTCTGACTTCTGGTTATGAGTCATGCTAAATTATAAATACAAACGGAAGCATGGGCCACATCGTTTCCAAAAAAATATGTCAAGATATTAAAAATACTGGCAGCACTGTCCTTCATTTTTGATCCAGTTCATTACCGAGGAAATTATTTTAAATTAGCACATGGCACTCCACATCACCTTTGTACGTGCTGCAGGTGTCCATAGTACAAAAATCTCTTCCTGTAAAGTAAAATCTGCATGGTTCTCAGCGTAAATCTGACGTGACGTGTCATAGGACCAAACATTTCTCCGCAGGCTGATTGCCCAATGGGAGAGGGAACCTACTTCTAGACAAGCTTCCTCTCCCTTCCCAAACCAGTGGGGAAGGAAAGGTGGCAGTCAGACAGGCACCTGTAAGTCCTAACTGGAAAATACTCTGAGACATACCAAAGAAAGGGTTCATCCTGTTTCCAAACCCCGAGTTCCTCACTGGACATTTATTTAGCAGATTTAGACTGTAACCTGTTCAGTGGAAACACTGAAAAACATTCATTTCTTTGAAAGGTGCAGGATCTAGGCTTACGTCAAGATGGGTCTATGGATAAACCTGATTTAAATTATTGCATATTTGGAAAAATCCTATTGATACTAATGCAATAGTTCTTGCCCAGAAGGTCATCAATCAGCCATTACTATTTCTGCAGTGCAAAGAGAATGAAGGGAAGCTCCATTTTCTTTTAAGTATAAATGAAGTTTGCTGCCAGAATGATGTATCCCATTAACCTGCGGCTGTGTGATGCTTGGTTGCCGGCTGGGGTTAAACCACGACACTTACACTTCATAAAAAGGTAAGCCCAAAAGAGAGACCTTCCTCAGATATAAGCATACCCTAACTGGGCTAGAGATTAGCAATTAAAAATCACAGGCATGGAAGGGAAGGATGGTTGAGCATTCAACCATTCTTATTACTCTGGAAGTATTTAATCACTGCCTTTGCATTTTTGGCATACTACTGTGACTAAGGTTCATAATTATTTTGGCTGCCCCCCACGAGACCTTGGCTACATTAAGAACTTCACCCCAAACCCTCCAAACTCAAACAAAACAAACTCCATCTTTGAAGCCAGACTTTCTACATAGATCCATCAGCGGGAACCATAGGCTCTATGGCAGCAGAGGCTGTTCACATGCTTGAATATCAGTATTTGGCTGAAACATGCTCCAGAAAGGATTTTTTACACTAAGATCAACTATGACAGCAGGTAAGCCTTGCAGTCTGATTTAGTTCTCCATATTTTAAAGGCCAAGAGGCAGCAGAAGTCATATTTTTATAAATTCTCTACTGTATACATGACAGTAACATCTCTTGATGGCTTTTTTAATTCAAACTACAATCTGATGTGATTAATGTCTACCAGTATATATTCTGACAAACACCTTTAATTACACCAAGAGAGCACAAGCAACCAATTAATTCTTCTATGGTTTTATTTGGTGCTTCAGAGTGTTAGATTATTACTCCTTCATGTTGCATTTAATTTAAAACAATAAGCACTTTCAAGAACCCTGAGCAACATATCCTCCAACCACAAAATACCAGCCCTCTGAAGTAGTGGAAAAGTTGTAAGTATACTCTGTAGTCTATTTTGACTGTCTTCACTATGTTTTAAGGCCCAGGTTACAAAATCTCATTGGCTTTGTTCTCAGGCATCTAACTTCCTTGTTACTAGCAATTAATGACCCAAGAGTAATGTTTAACACTCATTACACAACTGTTTTTGAGAACTTAAGTTAATAAGGAGCAACCAACTTTTGCTTGCATTTTCAAAGGAGCCTCTGGATTTACACAATGAACCCACAAAAGACTTCAGGTGCTTCCTCACCAAAGCAGCTTCTACAGCCCTCACATGCTTAACAAGAGAGTGGAATTTCTGTACTTCAAATCAAACTCACAAAACCTATCTGAATGACGGCATGTTAGGTAAGGTAGTCAGGCTCACTGCTGTGCCCTGGGGAATAAGGGCCCTTACTAGATCCATGCCACTGGCTCTTCTGAATTCTTTTTTTACATCTAACTGTTCAGTAAAGACAGTGATCACCCAAGACACAGGGAAGAAGCTCATTTCCCCCCTCTGCCTGAGATGGTGCAGGTGGGTATCCCACACTCACAGGGAATGACTCAAACCAGTGATCAGCAGACTGATGCAGAATGCTCTGTCTTCTCTACTTCAACTGCAACAGTTAAACATGCCTTAAGAGAGACATGGAGAACAAGCATAACTCTTTTGCAGGTACTCACCTAAGAAAGGAAAATCTGGAATACTTTCTCTGTTATAGTGAGTGATGATACAGGCTATACTAAAGACATTAGATAAATTGACCATGTAGGTAACATTTTAAGGCCTGGCACACAGGTGAACATGCTCAGATGGGCAGAGGAATTAAATCCAGGTGTCTCATGTCTTTAGCTAACACTAGGCACTGAAGTACAGAATGGGGATCTGGAAACCGCTGCCTTTTCCTTCTGGCTCTCATTTGTAAAGACAAATATTCTCACTCAAGGCTCTGTACAGGAAAAGCACTTGTCTCCCACATGCTGGGTGAGTGCTACTGATCAGTTGGTAACTAAGACATGAACAGGAGGCTGTTAAGTCCCATTGTAGTGTATAAACATTTGAGCAGACAATTGGTATTGAAAATTGAGCTGCCAGCTGCTGTTTCTTCTGAGCAGTGATATCAGGTTCCCACAATGATAGGATGTTTGGAAAACAAACAAACAAAAGTAGGAAACTACATGAATTGGTAATTGTGTTACTTCCTTTCTCTAGGGCACCTTTAACCAGCTGCGTCACCAATGAAGGTTGACTCAAGTCAGAAAACTCACGAAATAGGTTTTTCTTCTAAGATCTCCTAAACCTTCTCAGCTGTCCTAGAATGTGTGTCAACTGGGAAGTAAACTCCTATTGCTTTCCTCCATCTATGTCTTAACAAATTTCATTCTAACGTTGTCCGCTAGGTTTGCATTTCTGTGTTTTGCCATCTGGATCTCATCTTCATAAATACAAGTTACATTCACCCACTTGGCTCACTTCATCTGTAGAGACTTGTTAAATGGCTTTAAAGATGATTTACTAAAAAAGCTAGAGTTAAAGATTTAACATGAGAAGAAATTAATTTAAGTAAACTTCTTACTTTAATGTCAAAATTACGTTACCAATGACTTCTGGCTTCCCACATTGATCAGCTGATTTCTGCCTTATTCACATTTATTCTCTGGCTTTATATGTCTGTACTAGCACATTAATTACTCAGAAGGCACCCAAGTTCACAGCAATGATCTAGTCACAAATTTCAAACATCTGAAATACAAATGTGTAATGTCAGAAAATTAGAAAGAAAAAAGAGAGTCCAAACACTAGTGCTTTGTTTCTGAAGCAGTATGGAACATACTAACTGAGCCCAAGAGAGTTAAATTAAACTAGTTTTCTTTTGCTTACTGAATTATGTTTTTCACCAAAACAGCACCAAGCTCCAACAAAGTAACATCAATCTGAATGGATTCACTCACTCAGTTATTTCAGTCATATTTTTAAATGGTATTAGAAGTTTGTACTTAAATGCCAAACTCTTTTCTAAGTTGTGGGGGGGGGGGGGGGGGGGGGGAAGACCTTGAAAGAGTTACAGTAGGAACATAAACCAAATGCCAACTAATTGCTCCTGCCTCCTCCGGATCAGCACAGCACACAGCTGCCGCCTTTCTAGTTTATGTTCTCATATCTTCAGAGCTCAACTGGTACAGATCCATGCTTGGCACTGAAATCTTGCAATTTATTCCTTAAAATGATGTACAGGACTGTATCTTTAAACATGTTTTTCTCCTTCAATCTGTAAGACAGAAACAGGAGAAAGCCCATGTACAAGGGGGGAAAAAAAAAAGAAGAAAAAAGAGAGAGAGCGCGCCCTGAGTTTGCTCCTCCTAAGAGTACATGGCATCTATCTCCTTAACATCTTCATATGCTATGTAAACACCCTTAAAGATACAAGGAGTGAAAGATTAGGGATGAATGAAAACAGTTGCATTCTTTTCCATTCTTGTCACCTAAATCTAGATAAAACTGACAAGAGATACCAGTTCAGGGCTCTGTATGCCCTGGCACCTGCTACCAGTGAGTCAATAGGGAACTCTTTTTGATCCTTAAACATTCTACGATGCACTTCAGACTCCACCCAGCACTCAACAGGCAGATCCTGGAGCTGCAGTGCCATAAGCATTGTTGAGATGTTCTTTTGGCAAAGGAACCCCTGCCCTGTGCTCCAGTATCAATTCGAAAATGACTTTTAAGTATAATAAAAAGGGACTAGGTCAAAAAAGCCCAGTCAGTCAAAAACCTATCTGTATTACTTCTGAAGCATGCTGTCTAGCAGCTGGGCTAATTTTGACTATTAAAGTTGTCATTTGACTAGAGATCTAACAGCGGGCCCACTGTCTTCAAGGACTAATACTGCCTCTGGCTGCTTCTCAACACCAACCAGCAGTCCAACTTTTTCTGGGCTAAACTTCAGTCTGTTTGTCCAGCCTGAGCTAGGCAGCATCTGGGACACAGAGCCACACCATCCTCAGCAAATGCGCCAGGCTAGTCACACTGTCCTCACTGTAGCCACCTGCAGACTGAAGGAAAACACTATTGAGAAGTTCTCTAATATCCCAAGTGACCTCAAAACTCTGAGATTTGGGACCCCTTTACAGCATACACCTAACAGATTACCAATCTTATGTCACAATGCACCTCCTGATTAGTTGGCATTTCACTCACAAGACAAGGAAGATGGAAGAAAACAGATGCAAACTTCACTGTTTTCCAAGAATGTCATGAAATGCAGGCCTTCTTAATTGCTTCTCAGCCTATATGAAGGGAACAAAACCAAACTCTGTATCCACTGTATTTGCAATTATTGAGACTGCAAAAAGAATCAAAAGAACTGGGTTTGGCTTGGTAATAATTTCTGTTCCCTCCATGATCTTATTTCAACTGGTTTGCACTGTTCTCTGACCTTGTTAAAAGCCACCTTGCCAGGAGCCCACCACTTTCCCATCTGAATGCACCTGTCACCAAAATGAATTACCACCTTGCATTAGTGGTTCAAATAGCCTCCTGATAGGAACTGCAGGAAGAGCAGAAAATGGTGCAAAACTCAAAGTGATGTATTATCTCTAAAATGCTACAACTTCACTTGTCAAGGATTGTAATTAGAGTTGGGCCAAGGCAATGTTAGCTCAGCTGCCTCTGAACACACCTGTTTCAATTTAATTTGTAGTAATTAGGAAGCCTAGGGCACCAGGAAAAAATGCTTTTCAGTTACCATTTCTAATAGCTGAATTTTCATGTGCCATTTAAAATCCTGTTTTTCAGAACAGACTGCTGACTTGCTAATGCTAGCAAAATGAAATAAAGCAGAATATTCTTAGCAGCAGGAAGTTGTTACTTGCTACTGCCAATTACATGCCTTGTACTTGAACAGTGACATTTTTTCCCCTTTGCTTATTCTTCAAGATAGGTAAAAGCTGGCTTAGGTCTCAGTGCATGAGGATTCGAACAAAACTTAGTCCCCCAGAGCTGGCCGACACTTCTGGAGTCATAGCCAATACTGGCAGCAATCTGCTGTGACAGAGCAAACAACAGTGTCCTAGATCCACTCTTCAGAAGAGGGGGAAGGAGAAGATTAAGCAAGAGACTTGGATCTATTGACTTTGGCAAAAGGTTGAATACCTTGTCATGCTAATAAAATTACTGAATTTGGGGAGTAGAAAATGGGGCAGAGGGGGGACATTAAAAAAGCATTAAAATTACATAAGAATAGATATTTATACTCTGAGTTAATTTATCAAACTGACACACAGATGAATCATCCACCATTAAAATAATGGAATACAAGTTTTCTTTATATCACAATCATTATTTACAACTCTTAAATATTCATGGAGGAGTCAAGTATCCTCATCCTTTAATTTAAAAAGTGATCTTGCAGACCAAAATAAAACTGTTGGCAAAAATAAGTTTCTACAGGAACAGTGCCCAAAGAATGATTTCTTCAAAAACAGGATAGATCTTAACAATCATGATGGCACTTTTTTTTTCTTTTTAAGAACCTACACTATAAACCACACAGGCCTCAAGCAACTCACATAAAGCTAGATCTGAGTAACGAAATGACGAGAATGGGAAATAACAAGAGTCTGTGGTATACCTAGACACAGCTACTTATGACTTTTAAAAATGTAACACAAACATCAGTTATTTTTTTGAGGTGACATACAACTCTGCTTTGATGAGAATCCAACTGAAGCCAATATGGTTCCTCTCAGTGGACTAACGAATATAGGCATGTATTTCTACAAGTAGAAGTCCATTATTTTAGTAATTGGCCTTTTTCTTCTGTAATGCCATTAGAAAGACAACCATATCACTGTGTATTTTTCCATCTTGGAACACATACAAAAAAAAAATCTGGGAAATTCAGAGCAATGCTTCCTGAATACTGTTTTGATTATTTAGGAACGGTTTTAATATTATCAGTCATTATTTTCCATAAACTGATGTGGATGTGTATTTAAAAACTGGACAAGAAAACAGAAAAAGAAACCCATGTGATAAAATGACTGTTAATAGTCAGCACCGTCATTTTAGCACTTAAGTGAACTTTATGGAATATAACAGTGTCTACCTGAAGCTGTGCTTATATAATGTATATGGGACACCCATATACATGCCACACATGAACTCAAAACCACAAAGATCAGGAAGTACATGAAAGCTGCATCTTCTTTTATTTGTTTGTCTTTGCTCCTTCCACAGGTAATTTCTCTAAAATCCAGGTTTTTAGTTTTTCTATTTCAGTCCTGCTTAACTCATGATTAAGGTTTGGAAAAGTATGAAGTGATGTTGATACTCCCAGTGACTTTAACATCTTGTTGGTCTCTTCACCCCATGAGTAGAGAACTAGTTCATCAGCAGTTCCATGACACTGAAATAATTCTGGAAGAACAGTTTCATTTCTTTTCAAAGCCTAAATGGAGAAGAAACACTGTCAGACACATCACTAAAAAATTTAAAAGAATAGTTACGATTACATGGTGACAATTTACACAGCATTTCATTTATTAACCTGTGTTTTAGTGGTCATATTGTACTATCTCTACAAAAGCAAACAAGGAAATATTGAAAAAACCTGCACTTCAAATTCCAATGTGCTAACTCTTGACAAATGATAGTGTTTACTTTAAGGTCTATATCGCTCTCTAAGTAAGAGATACAGAAAAAATTCATGACGGCAGATGGAGCCCACGAGTATTATAATTCATCACAAATTTTCAAAGAATAGTTACACTTACATGGACTCTCTAACAACTAAGGACAACTTGCAAAGCATTTCATTCATTAATCTGTCTTCTACATTGACCTACTTTAAATAAAATAATTGTACTGTCTATGCAAAAAAGAAACAAAACATCATGTAAGGACAGCTTTAAAGCCTCACTTCCCTAATACTCTGCTTATCTATTTCCAGGAAACGTCATAAGTTCAGAATATTAATCAATTGTCTCAGATGAATAAAGATGCTATACTCAATTTTAATTATCATGTTTTTCTTTTAGCTAAGCAGTTTTTCTGTAAATTCTACCACACACTCACCTGGTAAACAGCAGAGTCTTTATTGAGAAAACTAGACAAAGCAAATACTCCTGCCAGATCTTGATGAAACCTATATGCTAAATGCATTGCCATTCCACCTCCCATTGAAAAGCCTCCTAAGATGCAACAAAAGAAACAAAGATTCATTTTGCTATATATCTTTGTAACCCAGCGTCCAATTTATTTTTATCTCCAGACTTGTTTCTTTTATACACGATGCAATCAAAAAACAGCTTCAGTAACATAAAGGTTAAAATGATCGTAAATCAAAGCATGATTCAATTAAGAAGTTGCATAGCTAAAGTACTGCAAGATTCATTACTGAGAGAGAAAAAATAAAAAAAATAAAGTAAAAAAAAAAGCCAAAATACCATTACTTTAGAAGCCATTCATGTATGGTCCCTACCAGGTAGCCGAACACTCTGGCCATGTATTCTCTGATGCTAACAAAGCAAAACTCTGTGAACAGATAATTCTCATTGCTTTTGTATTCAAATTATTTTTCCCTTAGGCCAGTAGCATTCACACATGAAAGATCTGTATCGCTATTGTACATCAATGAACATTCAGCGCATTAGACTAGTACACAGAGGTTGAGGTTTTTTTTGTTGTTACACCTTAGGATATATAATAAATAGGGAAAAATTGCAATGTACCCCACCTGAGCTCTAACCAAAGGCCTTTAATTCAGAGATCCTGTGTTCCATACATCTCTTCAGCTGTGCTAATTCCATACGCGAGGTAATTCCTCAGGGATGATTTTCACATGACAAATGCTTGTTCATTAGGAAAGAAATCCAGACTACCACATTACTTCACAAGGACACAGTACATAAGCTATTATATTGCCTGCATCCAGATAATGACTAGCATGAAGAATGACTGGCTGCTGAAATCTCTTCTAGCACAGAGACAGCAACCAGCTGAAAGATTAGGACAGCATCCAGGGTACTGGTGATACAATTGGTTTGTGCCAGGTAGTTAACTGATGTTAATTAGTTGCAAAATTCTGAGCCCAGACCTTTTCACACAAGGGACATGAAATTAGGGACTGAAGAAGAAATGCAAAAATACTAGACAAAATACCAAACCATTAAACTTATCTTTCTGAAGAGATTAAAATGAGACTTCAGAATGGGAATGGCTCTTTTGCAAGGGCTATGTAAGCCCTCTGGGGCTGACTTCTGTGCTACACAGAAGTTCGACACGGGTGCTAAACAAAACCCAGGTAGGAAGCAGTGCCCCTGCAGCACCGAAACTGAGCCCAATGACACCCTGCAACTTTGGTACTTCACTGGATCCTGGGACCACACAGAAAATTTCTGGCGCACGCAAACTCAGCTGCACTTTGTAACTATTAGATGGGTCACAGTGAGACTGTTTCTAATGGGGAATCCTCCTCCAGCATGTTTATCTGCAAGTCCCAGCAGGTCTGAGGCCTTTCTAGCTCACACTCCATCCCATGTTATGACTGGAAGATTTGGCTGGATTTGTGTAGGAAATTTTCCTGAAAACACTAGAGTAATCCAGACATGAAGTGTTTCCTTTCTTTCTCCCACACATTATTTTTTGATTTCTGACAAATTTCTGATCAGAATTTCTACTGAATTTCTGATTCTTCTTTCTACTTACTGTCACCTTATAATCTTAAGACAATCACGGCCAAAAGTGGTAACTGCAGGTTCCTGACTTACAGAACTTGGATCTTAGTGAGGAAGAGCAAGACCACACAACGTCAAAGACTGGAGTCTTGCTTTCCTTTTTCAAACACAGTCCTTAATTGAATTAGGAGAGCTCTATCCTCAAACTAGGAGATATACCTGGGATCCCCTAGCTAGGCACCCAGGGGGCTGATAATACCCTGATGTTTATCTCTGGTAAATAAAGCCAGGACCTGCTATTTACCCTAGAATCAATCTTTAACCAGTTCAAAGTTAAATGTAGTATGTCTAAGTGCCCAGTGGCAGTTCAAAAACAAAGGTAGTTGAGGAAAAGTAGGAATGAATGTGGGTAAACAAGTTCAGAGCACGCCTTAAAAACTCACACAGCTCACACCACCTGAAATTTTGCATAAACTTGTCTTCACAAAAAATAAAAATACTGAAAATACTACTGCAAGCCTTTCATCTGCATCACTATTTCCTACCAGACACATTCTCATCACATGTAAAAGAATTCTTCAATGAAAAAAATAAAAAATATATTGCACAAGTGTCACAGTAATCAAAAAATTCAACACCACTGACCCCACATTCACATAGAAAGAAAAACACAGCCTTCTGAGAAAGTATATAAAACAGCTACGCAAAGTTACAATGCAAACAACAACATGTTATGCTGAACTTTCCTTTATTCTCTGCTGTGGAATCTGATCATTGACTTCTTCATTTCCTTTTGATCATTCTGAATGATGCTGTCACCCCCAAACCCAAAAAGTAGCACTTATACTCTAAGAGACCATTTTGCATTTGCTTACAAATAAATACAGGTATACTTTGTCCACATATAAAATGAAGTCCATTTTAAGTATTTTAGAATACAAGGAAAAAAGCTGCATTGAAAACTCATTACTAGTTTGTAAATGATTTAATCTAAAATTTTGTACCCAGTTAGTCAGAATTTGGCAACACTATCTGCAATTACTCACCAGCAGTCTTTGACAATGCAGTCACCTTCTGTTTAGAAGAATATTAGGTAATGGTTCTTTTATGTGGCTCATACTACTACGAGAAAATGTAATACAAAGGACTAGTTCTTTGAATTTGGTTTTCCAGGGGAAAACCTGAAGTTTATCATTCGATACCACAACAATCTCTGAGTAAATGCCATATAGTAAATGCTTCAGAAACAAAAATTTGAATAAGCATTTGTAGTTTGAGACAATTTTTTTTGATTACAAGAAGTATTTCAGTGTAAGTGTAAATTTGATATAGCACATAAAAGATATGCTCAGTCAAGAACTTTTATAAGAATTCAAGTTTTGGATTAAGGAAAAATAAGAGGCAGGTACAGATATTACACAAAACAAATGTATGAAGTGATAGTCAGAACGTAAGCAAAACAAAAAAAAGTACAAGTAAGCTTATGTACACCAATGATCTCAGCATAAAGATTACATAAACGTCACAGCATTGCTAAGCAGATTGTGTCATGAGTGTTAATCAAGATCAAAAATGACATCACAACATTTCAACCTTAGACGAGCAGAACATGGCAAGCCCTTCGCTTGAGACCAATCTATTTCCAAGAAGTACAAAGGGTGTACACAGATTCAGAATTTGCCAACAGCTGTCACACAAAAAGTACATTCATTTTCCATTTTTCCCCTTATCACAGAATGGTTTGGGTTGGAAGGGACCTTAAAGATCATCTGGTTCCAATCCCCCTGCCATGGCCAGAGACACCTTCCACAAGAGCAGGTTGCTCAGAGCCCCATCCAACCTGGCCTTGAACACTTCCAGGGATGGGGCATCCACAACTTCTCTGGGCAACCTGTTCCAGTGCCTCACCACCCTCATAGAGAAGAATTTCTTCCTTATATCTAACCTAAATCTACCCTCTTTCAGTTTAAAGCCATTACCCCTTGTCCTATCACTATGTGCCCTTGTAAAAAGTCCATCTCCAGCTTTCTTGTAAGGCCTCTTCAGGTACTGGAAAGCTGCTATAAGGTTTGGAAAGCTGCTATAAAGTTTCCCTGGAGCCTTCTCTTCTCCAGGCTGAACAACCCCCACTCTCTCAGCCTCTCCTCATGGGAAAGGTGCTCCAGCCCACTGATCATCTTCGTGGCCCTCCTCTGGACTTGCTCCAAACAGGTCCATGTCCTTCTTATGTTGGGGGCCCCAAGAGTTGAACGCAGTACTCCAGGTGAGGTCTCACGAGAGCACAGCAGCAGGGGAGAATCACCTCCCTCGACCTGCTGGCCACGCTTCTTTTGATGCGGCCCACGATATGGTTGGCCTTCTGGGCTGCAAGCGCACATTGCCAGGTCACATTGAGTTTCTCATCAACCAACACCCTCAAGTCCTTCTCCTCAGGGCTGCTCTTGTATCTAATTTTAAAGAGATCTGTGATTAATGCTCTAATGTGTTTGCTCTACAATGCTCAGGATACCAGTGCAGAAAAGCATTAACTATTTGCATTAACTTTCCTGCCTTACAGAGGAGGTTTATTCACAGGCTAAAAGGTAAGCACATAAAAAAACCAGACTCAATTAAATAAAGCACTTTCAGTTGCAAAGAAACTTCACTCAAGTATGCATTTATGACCTCAAATCTGCTTCTGTGTAGTGCTGGTTTCTAGGCAATACCCCTTTGCAGTAAGAAGAAAGCTGCTTGTAACTTGCTTTCCTAGTTGAGAAAGATCTGGTGAAATCACAGGATCGTCACACTTCCAAATCAAAGAATTTGAATTAGAAGGAAACTCCCATGCAATGCTTTACAAAACCCAAAACATTCTTTGCTGGAATATCATCTGTAACTATGTTAAGGTAATCCCAGCCACATGATGATGTAACACAGACTGAACAGAGACTGAATTCCTTATATGTAATTTATTCCTGCTTGAATAAAATAGAAACCCTCATCACAGCTGCCATTTTTTCAGTGATAAAACGTTCCTTCCAGAGCTTGTAAATGGCCTTAGGAGCCTTTTAAACATCAAAGTGTTTGTATGAAACCTTGAGCTCACTTCTGCTAAAGATCTTAATTTATATTAATTTGCTCTTCATTTGTATCTGTCTGAAAGGATAATCTGGTCCATGATGACATTTCAACATTATATGGAGTTCAGGAAACCAAATATTTACCTACTGTCAAACATCAGCTTTATTCATTTCTTTGTATTTTGTCTAACAATGTTTGGGTTTGTATCTCAGAAAGTGACTAACTTTATTATCTAGCACAAAGGTTTCTTTATTTAGTCTCTCTCGTGTCCTACATACATGAGGGAATGCTAAAAACTCTGCCTTCTCCCCCATGCTCCACTTCCATGCCTGCAATGACCTATTCCTCAGTTCAGAAAGCTCTTTAGGTTTTCATTCTTCTTTACAGAAAACACACCTCTAACAAACACAGGTTTGACATTGCTGATTGCCTCCCAAGTTATATAGATCTGACTGTAAAATACCTTAGTCAATTTGTTATACATAATGACTATGGACCTAGGAAACAACAAACCAGATCACTTTTCTGGTCTTTCCAGTATAATTTTAAAACGTGACCAAAGCCATTTTCCACACTAGAAAACACAGCTGTAGGAAACAAATTTTAGTTATTAATCACATTTAGTGCATGAATTCTGCCATCTGCCTTGAGTACAGATCTTCTGCTCCTTGCAGAGACAGACCTTGAGCTCTTCTCACATGAATCTGAGTGGCAGAGGTAGAAACTGCTTCATGACAGCACAGAACCAAAAGCAGAAGAGAAGCTAAGCCCCAGACTTTGAGGAGATAAGGATTCAGACTTGGGTGTAGGGGTGGGGTGTTGATTTTAAGCAATATTTCTTCACTAGTTTCTCTCTAGTAGTTGTTCTTCATCTTCCCTGTGTTTCTTCAAATTTGTCAGTACAGCTTTGGTAACGAAGTGGCAAGAGATGAATGCTACAGCACAGAGTGCCTGTGCCAGCACAGCGCAAGGAGAGAAATACTCTTATGCTGTGTAAGGCTACACTAGCACAGTTAGAAATCGTCTTTGCCTGTTCTGTTATCATCACAATACATTACATACTCTTGCCTCATTTTCTTTCCATCCTCCCAGAATTTTTCATTCTCAATTTCTCCTTTCTTTAGATATTTCAACTTAGAGTTACTTCAATCGGTTTCTTATCAGGAATTTTTCCCTAAAGCTACATTCCAGTTTACTTTCCGATCTCCCTACGGACTTTCTGTGATTTACCTTTTACTAATGGTAACAGCCAGACCTTGTTCTACACATCATCTGCAAAGAAGCTGACTTTCTGTTTTGATACTTCCTTTTTCATCTATGAATGGAAGTATTATATACATTTAATAGTGTTCATATATGAATATCAGCAAAGAGTACAAATGCCAGTGGAACAGCAAATTCCCTTCTCCACAGAACTCCCTGAACACTGCTCCTGTGTAAGTGCTCAAACATGTACTTTGTCTCAAGTGAATTTCCTCACAGAAGCGATTTTCTCCTTTTAATCTACTCATGAAACTTCACTAAACACTAACCTGACACACTAGCAGAACTGCAATGAATGGTTTCCACCTTTGATAGCCTTTTTATTCTGTTTGTTACTCAGTAACTAAGAGTCTTTACAGGAACAAAGGCAACTTCCCTTGACTGGCTCTGCCACTTCCTCTTGTTAGGAACATGAAGCAATTTGCTATCCAACTTTCTCACCAGCCAAAACACATTTTGAAATGCATATTGAAGTGGTACAAGTTTTACCACTTTCTTGTAAAAACAAGTGTACAATAGTTTCTAATGTATCAACTCGCAGTAAAACCAGAACCAGTTATGGTTTTATTTTCAACTGACATGGGTAGTAGAGGGGAACCCAACATGTGTACCTAAGAAATCATATTTTTTTTGCACTAGAAGGAATATAAAATCCATGAAAAGTCTCAAATCAGTTTTTCCTAAGATGCTACTCTATCACATCTATGGCTTGCTTTATTTACCTAGTGTGTTTTCTTGGTTGTTTCTGCAGCAGGGCTGTGCTGTCCTCCTCAACACTTACCTGTCATTTTTACAGTCAGCATAACCGCACAACATGGAAAAAGGAAGAGAATAACCTATTCTTTATGCTCATGGTATTCGTGATTTTACACTGAATCACAGAAAAGAAACTAGAAAACAGGTTCTCTAAAGTGAAGAATAGCGAAGCACAGGAACAGGTTGCCTTGGAAAGCTGTGAACCTTCCATTAATGAAGATCTTTTAGAACAAGTCAGAAAAGCAATGGTAAGGATTTCTCTAAAGAGAGCTGAACCTGCACCGACACATGAAGATGGATTAGCAAATGTTGTTAAGCCTCGCTCTTCTACGATCCTGTAGGCACAACTGTGAAGAAAGTACAAGTTAATGTGCACCCTGTGACATGCCTACACATGACTCTCAAGCATTCTAAAAGCCCATCCATCCGTTTAATTTTGCGCTGAATTCAGGCATTTAGTAAAGATGAGTAAGCGTATGTTTTCAATAGAGTTTCTATTCAGGCTGAAAAGATCAGAATTCGATTCATTTTATAATTCTTTTCTTCCCAAAGCCATTATCTGATGATAATATGTGATGACTATATCATGATTGAATTATTTTTAGTCTTACTGCTGCGAGCCTTATTTACTCCTAATCTTCACTAGCATTTGCTAAGCCTGTCATTCACCATGCAGACTGAAACTGAGAATGTGCCACCTTTCAAAGACCCTCATTTCTAGATTCATTAATACAGACACCATTGAGAGATTGGAAACAAAGTGACAAGTGGTGGATCCTGCTCTCTGGTTAAAGTTATTAGCATCTGTACCTCCTACTCAATGATTTATGAAGGAAACAAACACTTATTTGTTAATGCCTATTGCTTGCACATCAGGAAGTAAAAAGAGTAGTAGAGATCCAAAAGAAAAATCAATGGCCAGTTCAGGTGCAAACAAACAAGAGGAGCAAATGTTTTCCCCTAAGTACAAATGCAAGGCAAATTTACACTGACACACTGAAAATTAATGAAATGTTTGCTGGTATTATGGGGGAGATGGACTAACAGTACTGCTTTGAGCCCAGCATCTCACAGGCATAATTTAGATAAACCACAAAGCCATGTAATGGGTGGTAGAGAAAGAGAAATCTCAACTGACTTGCAGTGACAAATGGCAATATAACACCATGAATTTACTCTGTGAGAGCAAGGTAGTAAGTGCCTCTAAATGAAAGACAGTGTTTTCCTAATAAAGACAGAAGATACAAGATAGGATGAGTGACAGCAAAAGGCTTAGAAGCCAAAGACATAAAATACCAACACTGTAGGTGAAGTAGTTTGCCCAATGTTTTAATGATTCAGTGTTGATTTTTTTTATCTTCCCATATTTACAAAATCCTCTCTCTGGGATGTCAAAGCCAAGATATTTCCTCCCCATCCCATTCTCACACACACTGAGAGAGATGGAAATGCTAATATTTACAAGAAGCACAGAGCTTTCATGTTAGTTCCACCATGGTTCAGTAGCTATGTAAGAAGCCTAGCAGTAAACAAAAAGTGGCTGTGTGTCTTGTGTTATTGTTACAGTACAAGGGGTCAGGAATCATGCATGTGTTTTGGCATACAGTCAAATCTACAGGACTGTTATGCAAAGTTTATTTTCACTGGCTGCTTACACAAGTGACTACAGGTGGCAGAGACCAATGTGCTTGGATCAGCATTTCTGCACTACACAAAAAGTGACCTGTAAAAGTAGGAAAGTAGCACTAAATTAAGAACCAAAAGAGAGAACAAAAAGACTGCCTTTCACTGAAGTGTAGTTGACTAAAGTGAGCACTATCAGAATGCTCCAGAAGTGAAGTGGCCATTTCTTTCAAGAGCTTCTAACATATTCTTGAATAAGATTGTTGAAATCTTTGACAATTTCCACCTAAGTGGAGTTATTTTACAGTGCACTATCACTATGGAACCAGTTAAAAAACAAACACAAGAAAACAAAACAAAACCACCACCACCTGAAAAACCAACTCAGCTTTAAAGAGAAAAAGAAATTACTGTCCCACATTTCAAACTGTGGTTATTTGCTTGTTTAGCTAATTTAGCAATGAATTCAGGCATTTATAAAGAAGAAATACATGCAGTTTTTAAGAAGGGATACTATCAAAGCTCCAAGTGTCAGAATTTGACTAATTTTATCATCCTCTTTTATCTCCAAAGTCAATATAAACCTACTTAAAGTATTATTTGCAAGTGCTTTAGCCAGGAAGACCAGCAAGAGTAACTCAACAGGAATGTTTGGCTAAAGAGTGACTTCCACTATCAAATTCTGGGGATGATATAATTATTTTTGAATAATTATATACCGCAGTCAGTCTCCCTACTTTCCTCCTTCAAGGTCAAGGGGAAACAAACCTTAATGAACCAGAAGTCTACTTCCTTCAAAAGACTTCTGTTATTAGTAGGAAAGCAAACCATGAAACTGTCAGGAAATAGGAATGGGTAGATCAGCCATGTACTACTGTGTGCTGGTTGTTACACTAAATTGACATGGAGGTTTTAATAATGAGACTTTATTTACCTCCAGTGAATTAAGTAATTTGATTCTTTAGAAGTAGATTCATAGAGCAGCTGTTAAAAACAAGGCTGCACCGATATTTTCCTTGATATAGAAAAAGAGGAGTGGCATTGCACAACCTGGACTCCACCCCCAGCTTTAGAGTCCTGCCCTACAAGCAGCCACTTGTGGATTTCAGAGCTAACTGCCACTGAAACAAACAGCACAGACTATAATTTCTTTCAGAACAAATGATCTTACTGTACCCACAATCTTGAGCCTTGTGGAAAGTCTGAATGGCTCCAGAAGGAGAATCATCCCCCAGAACACCAGGTGCTGGGCTTCTCATTTTCCACTGCTTGAGCGCCTGCTCCTGCTTCCCCTCTCTTCCCACTCTCTCTCCTTTGCACAGTGCTCCTTCAGATCTTGCCTTCTTATCCCACACCTCTGAGCTGTCAGCAGCTACCCACCTTCCTGCTCGCCTAACACCTTGCTTGCCCTCATCTAACAATATCTGACACTCATCCTCACCCTGTAATTTCTAGTCCGCTATTCCATATAAAACCATAACCTTCAATCTTGTTACCCTCCTCATATTCATTTTGTTTTCTTTCCACTCATTAAAACTCCCACTCATTACAAAATAGACAGTCCCACAACCCAGTTTCTTTAACTCTTTAACAACCATCTCATTCCATGTAACTCCCTCTTCATGCAACTGCTCTGCTCTCTTGGATTCTGTGACCTACCCGAAAAGGCCCCCACTGCTCTCCACAAACTCCTGAGTCCTCCAGTCTCTTCTCTCAACTTTTTTTTTTCTGATTTCTATAATAAGATACATACCAGTATTCCTATTACAGATCTCCAACACGATACCACCTCACTGAATGCACTGGGGAAATATTCATAGCAACATTTCACCATGGTTTCCTCTGCTCTAATAGTCTTTCCCTTCACCTCAAGAAGGCCGCCTCCTCCAACTCTATTGCAGCAGCACTCACAAATCCACCGTCGGCTCCCTACTTGTTACCTCAAGCCTCCTCTTCTTGTGCCAGATGGATGTTCCTGACTTTTTCAAAGAGAAATTTAACAAGACCTGACATGATTTAGTTCTTCGACATTATAAGCAAATGACCGTATCATTCACTACCTCTGGCACACCAATCTTTCCCTAACTCAGAAATATTTCAGGCCACCCAATTCTACTTTTACAGTGGAGGCTACAGTTTGGTGCAGACGTACTGACTACATCTTCGTAACCAAACCCTGGCCTCGTAGTCTCTTTTGATCAAAAACATTATAAAGCTGCCAGGTGCCTTTACAGAATTTCTGATTTCCTGTAAGAGACAATGCCAGAAGATGGGCAATTATTTGCACAAAGTCCTGTCTAAAACAACTAAGAATATCACATTAGGCTGACTCAGACTGATACTAAACCCAACCTTTATGCACAGAAACCTTACAGGATCACTAAGCTTCATTCTGCACTGCATCACACACTGGTTAATCATCAAAACCAGTGCAGACAAGGCACAAAGTCCTCATGGAAAAGCACTCAATCTTGCGCTGCCACAAGTGACACAATTCGTTTTCCACTAGCAAATTTCTTATGCATCTAGATGGGTCCCCTTCTGCCTTTGGGTGGACCTAATTCAGGGCTGCCTTATTTTGTTTGTTACACGAATATTAGATCCAACTGTGAGAAGGTACGCATGTAGTCCCTGTCACAGAGGCAAGGAAACAGTGCCTTACTCTCAAAGCCTGAAATCCAAAGCTCTCAGAGTGACAAAATAAGTATAATTATTTCTGATTTACAGATGAGGAATGCAAATACACAGATGGGGACTTCCAAAGAATCTACAGGCTGAAACAATTGGTACATACCAACTTCCTTACTCTGCTTATGACTTGTAAAACAACTTTCATACTCTGCAGTCTCACTAGATCTAATTCTGAAGGCTACAGAGAAAAGAGAAAAGGTTAGTAGCAAGTTGGATCTGTACACAGAACACCTCCCAGCTCACACTACAGAAAAGCACCTGTGCTTCTTCAGCTGTTTCCAAGCCAGCAGGTATAGCACAGGAAAGACAGATCAAAAGAGGCTGTGCTGACAGCCATCCAAAACAATGCATTCTGCAGCCAGGGCAATGAGCCAGAAAGGGAAAGTAAACAGAGGCCTTCAAAGAGCAACATAGGGCTGGACCAAGAAAACATGTAGGCTGAATGGCAGTGCCTCCAACACACAGGATTTTGATGGCATGACTCAGTTGGCCATAAATTTCTAAGTTCCCACATTAAGAGTTTTTTCCTCAACCTGAAATAGTTTGTGGTCTAGGGATGGGACAGGGAGCCAAGGCCTCGTGAATTCTCATTCCCTCTCTGACACAGGCTACTGCATTCCCTCAACTCCTGTGCCTCAAAATCCCACCATCTGTTTCACAGAAGTACTGTGAAAGTTACTAGAAATTTCTGGGAATTAAGAGGACCAGGAAGACAGACACATATGAACTATGACAGCTAATACTTAATTTGTTATCAAGTGTTAATCTTTGGTGACATGTAACATGCAAATTTCTTCCCCAAGAATTAATCCAAAATGATTAGAGCACTAAGGAGAAGCTCATGATTATTTATATGCTACATCTCCACTCTCCAAAACACAAGTAATTTTGGGAAAGTATGCTCTTCATTCCTTGAAAAGGGCTAAAAGGAAATAGTAAAAATACATACTTTTTAGAGTAAATCACTACCTGCCCTGTATTTTAAATAATGATTACAAATGATTATTTACAATAAAAACAGTTTTAGGTTACATTTTTGAGGAGCCTGCTTGCAGTTAGCCACATTCCCCACCCAATACAGGTTTAAATAACAATTCCATATTCTTGAGGATTGGCTGCTGAAGGGGCTGTTCAGCAGTTGCAAGGCATTCTCACGAACTTTCAGGATGGAGTAAATTCAAAGTAGATGATCTCTTAACAATTAAAAAGCATTAAAATAAACACATTAAAAGTAAGTCTTTCTTACCTATTAGTATCCTATTTTTTGCAATGCCGTTTTTTATCTCATCGTTGATTAAGTCTGTAAGTCCCCGGCACATAGAATCAATACTTTCAATGTGTTCTGGACAATCATTAGAGATCTTATACCTGTCAAACCACACAGTGGAAAAGGTTCCTTTCATAGGTGTATATGGCCTGCAGTGGTGGAAGGAAAGAAAACAAATGATTAACCAAACATAAGATCAAAAGCCTTCAGCATACCTGATAAACAAAACCAATTCAGTTTCTCTCCAGCAAAGGAGAGAAGGAACCTCTTTCAGGTCTAACTCAATTCACATCCAGTCACATTGCATTTCCTTGCATTCAAAACACTGTCCTTCAAGAACAAAGAGCGCATTTGGAAGCTGTCTCAAATGCAAGTTTCCGTCAGTTCAATGTCAAGGTTGATCAAGTCAGCTAAACATTTTAAATCCTAACCCTGTCAAAAGGTTCTTAATCCTAAACAAAGTTCGGGTTGAAATCTACCTTGGAAGAGGACAAACTGAAGTAACTGCTAAACAAGACAGCTTTGCAGGAGCTAACTTTATGGGGTTCAGTTGTCTTATTCTTGTTGAAATCGACAGGAGGTGGGTATCATGAACTTCTAGGTATTTACAAAGGTGTCTTCCTTCTGTCAATTTTTCTTTTTCTGAAATAAATACAGCCATCCTCACCTTAATGGGTCAGATATCTCATAAAGATAAGTGAAAGAAATGCCATGTTGCTTACTGGATTGATGCACAGACACAAATTAAGAGACATCATGATACCACCCCGCCCCGTAATACTGTGTTGTCAGATTAGTATTTTAAGTGCTTTAACATGCTGCCCAAATCTCAGATAATCAAGGAAGCTACAATCCAAAGCAGCCTTTTCTTTGTTTTTAAATAAAGAAGATGAATAGAGCCCTGAAATCCCAAGAAAGGTGATCTAACTGCCTTGCAATGGCTCTACAATTTAATACCAAACATACCGCTTTGAAATCGATGCTTCATCTCAAAACCAAGCCCCCTAAAATCCTTAATTGCAATGTTTAATCAGGGTGGACATTTTTCATTTTTAGTTAAGCTCAGATGAGCTCAGATCATATTACAATCATTGCCTACAAACAGACAGTCTTTGATGAATTTGTCTGGATGGGAACCCACTGAAAATACTAACACTGTCTTCTGTGCTCTCTCTGGATTTTTTTCAGTACTAGGATTAAAGAAAAACACAACTAACCTAAAATAAGAAAGCCACTATTTCAATTATTCTTAATGAAGGAACAAATTCTGCCTTTATTAATACCAGGAATGCTTCACATATGTAAATCACTATTTTTAAACCAGAAATACTGCCACTAGTACGAGTGTACAAGAAGCAGTATACCGGTTGCATTACTCAGTCGCACAACTCAAAAATGAGAAAAACACAGATTTTCTTCTGCCTGGTGCCATGAACATGAAATAAAGTTCATGACTTTAAAGCTGGTAAACCAAATATAAAGAAAGAGGCAAACAGCAACAGATAGGTACAGACAGACTACACTGTTCCATCTTTTTGGGCACAGCTTCAGAAACGAGTACCTAAAAACCACAACAATCTACTGTTATTCAAAATGACATACAAGTATGTGGTCAAGTTTAGTACAGTGTGTGCCTTAAGTAGCCCCTCATTTAATTCAAAACAAACCATACACTTAAGCTCCACAATTAATGTTTGTTTTTTTTTTTTTTTCAAGTTAGCCCTTACTTGTCTATTAAAAAAAGGTAATTCCTAAATTAAAGGAAATTCAGTGAAATACTTTGTACACCCAACAAGCTAAAGCTAAGTTTAAAAAATGTTATTAACATGCTTTTGCTTTTTTTTGTTTGGTTGTTTTTTTTTTTTTTAACTTTAGTATTACCACTGTCTCCAGGATTATTCCCAAATGAATTGATCAATACCTAAGAAACAAGATTACAAATCTCTAGTTCACCAAAGTCAGTTTCTAAGATGAGACATTCCAGTCAAAAATACCAAAAACCGCTGAATCGGTGGAGTTTCTGGAAGACACGTGGACAATGTGATGTACAACAGACTAAGCGCTTGGGCAAACAGCATTTAATTCATGGTTTTAGCTTCTCTCTCAAACACTTTTACATCAATCCTGGTTAAATGCTTAGCAGCCAGAGTGCTTCATTTTCCAGTAAAACCAGAGTACCTTTTATTTCTGGGAGAAAAGATATGTAAGGTTTTAGTATTATTACAGCAGGTTGACCCAGGATTTCCGTGGCATGAAGATACGTATTTGTATTACATTACAGAAATTTACACTTACATTACAGAAACATTAAAACAGGTTTCCCCACAACCGAAAGACAGAAACATACAATTTTTAAACAGGACAAAATCCATGATGAGATTATAATACTTGATCAGATGTCAAAACTCAGGACTTTTACCTGCTATCTTTGCAAATTCTTCAATAAGATAGATGAAAGATTAACGTGTCTTAAGCCCACAGGAAAACACCCCCAAGCAAACAGATGAGATGCTTTCAGCTGTCTCAAAAACATCCTTGCAAACACTTTTGATTTTTCAGAAATGCGTTAAAAATAACCTTTACATAAAGCTGAGAAATAAGATTCTTTTAATGGTTCACCCAACTGGCACATCTGTTTTAGTCATTCACCTTGTTCCTTAAATAAATCCCTTTATTAGCTGGCACACTACAACTCAGACATTACCACGGTAAACAAATATGTTTGGCATGGAACCATCTGTACAGCTCCAAGAATACAGAACAAAATTTTTTCATACAATTAAACCACAAAATAAAAAAAAAAATTAAAAAATCCCTATATTACAGTGACACAAGAGGCTGGACTGAAATACACAAAAGCAAAGAAATACAGAGTGGAGTGAAAACTCCATCTGGTAAGATCAGCATGGTCAGTTAACGACAGTGTCAGACCAAATGGTCAGCTTCAAGTTTGAATTTTTTGCTTTCCTAAGTTTAATCAAAACTTGTAACATTAGTCCCAATGATTTTTTCCCCCTCTGTGCCTCACTTTCTTTATTCTCTTTTTTAAATGATATGAAAAATAAAGCCCCATGTCTCTAAAACATGTACCGTTGAAACTTGGAATGAAAATATATAGCTCCAAGTTGTGTGGGGTTGTTTGTTGTTGTTTTAAAGAGGATGTGTGGTTTTGTTTTGCTTGCTCTGGAACACACACAAGATTCAAATCCATTAAGAAAACAAGAATCAAGAACCCTCTCTCTGGGTATATCCAACTTCCAAACTTGTACTCATTTATAAGAGACATTTGAAACACAACTTCCTACGAATTGAACTAACTCTTAACATTTAAAAATAAAGAGAAAAGAAGATGTAAAGGAGACATGGCTAATATCAAACAGCATTGAAGAAACTGCAGGCACCGTGAGGAAAAGAATCTTTAAAATGCTTCCCAACATCCTCAAATCACTCTAGACCATGTTTTCTGATTACTTTATAGGTCTTATTTTTTAATGGTGTGCACTCATCTACAATTGTTCTCTCACACATACACTTCTTGCATGAGATTGCAGCTTCAAGAATATCCTACTCATCTAATATGTGAATGTCTTAAAAGGAAAATATGTCCTGTAATATCTCTGTAAGTATTTATCATCCTTTCAATCTTTTAAATATGTATTCAGGTAGAGGTAAGTCTCACTGTTGATTTCACTGCAAAGTTTCAAAGTAATACAGATCATTCTAGGTGAACATTAATACAGCTCATGCTAGGTTAACATCTGGACTTGATGATCTTAAAGGTCTTTTCCAACCTAAATGATTCTATGATTCAAGTTTTCACAAACAAAGGTTAGCTTCTGCTAACGTAAGTTATGTACTAACGATGAAAATATAATGAAAGCAGGAAGCAGTAACACCATCTTTTTCCACCTTCCTGGAGCATGGATTATATACTCTAGACCTTCTTAATCACATTTAGAATTGTCCTAAATAGTTTGAAATTATATTAAGTGAACAGAAGTGGAGAGCAACTGAATGATGCTATACAAGGTTCAAATTCAGATCTAAAAACATGCCAAATCCTATCTCCAAAACAATGCTATTAGCACAGCAATGCACATAAAACTACAGGTGTTTTTCTTCGTTATCCAGTAAATCACTGTCCCTGTCCAACATTTTAAGTTAAAAGACAAGCCAGCACTACTGGCTACTTTAAAGAAGAAACATAAGAGTAGCAGACAGCACGTTGATAAGTAGTAAATATTCTTCCCCCAACTCCTCCTCCTGATGCACAACCGTATTGCTGCCTTCACACTCGGTACTATGATCACCCTGCTAATGCAGTCACATAAAACCCAGACCACTGGTGATGGCTTACAGCTTTCTTTAAGTTCCAGACAGAACTTCCTGAGATGTCAGACAGAACTGGGAATTTATACTGAAGTTAGGCTTCAAGATTCAAATAAAGAAAGAAAGATCAAAATTTTTGAAATCCTCACTGTTGCTTCTTTCCCAAACCCATCGCCTCTCAGTTGGGAGGCACAGAATCACAAGACATTGTAATGTTGTCTTTTGGAGTCCATGCATCCCTTCAAGAAAATCTACAGAGCACACTGCCAGACAAAAATAAGGCAGGCAAGAGTGATCTCCATGAGGAGCAATTTTGTCTGTTCCACAGAACAGGCTGTGCCTGGTCACTCACCCACATGCAAATGCTTTTGATAGAGTTGTTCTGGATGTATACTGCCTGAAAGGAGAGCTAACTGAGCCAGTACAGGATAGTTACCTAAAGGAATACTACATTGACAGCTTTTGGTACTTCGGACAAATCTTATTCATTCAAGACAAAGGAAGTTGCAATAGAAACTGACATAAAATTCAGCAGGTCAAATTCTGAGTGACTGTTTGTTTTGTTTTGGGGGGTGGGTGTAAATTGTGGGGATTTGTACTAATCAGAGAAATGGCAATAATGTTATGGTTGAGAAGACCATTTTTAGACCTGCCAGTGACCTTTTCTAGACACTGCCAGTTCCTCAGCAAGCAGCTAATAGTTGCTGCTTTATAAGTTCACTGAAAGAAAATGGCAAGAGGCAAACCAGGGTCCAATCTGAATCATTCTCCATTACAGGGTTTGAAAGACACGCTTGGGTTCAGAGTGGTATCTTTCACAAGCTGGTGGCAAACAACACTGAGGATGGATGAATGACATGAGCTAAGCACAGAACCCGCTGAAACGGCTGTAAAGCAAGAGCACGGAATGACACATAACTTAGAATCCCATAACTGTTTGCTGGAAGGGCCATATAAAAACCACTGTCTCTTCTGTATTGGAAAAAGGTTGAGTGACGGAAAACAAGAGGAAGGATGTCTAAGAGTGTGATGCAGTTAAAGGGATTAGAAATCCAAGATTATTGCCATCATGTTCTACTTTGTTTTCCCGAAGCATGACTGAAGTACCTCTGACAAGTATTTATTGCATTCCACGTGGTATTTAATATATGATGTAAGCACTGCACGTATACATATCCATATGTTTTCCCCACCTAATGCAAGAGGAGAAATAAAAGGAAAATATTAAGTTTATCCAAGCATGCTTCCATCATTATTATGCAGAATATGTTAAATTTCTACTTACAGAAGGAGATGAAAGAACCACCCCATGATGCCAACCAAAACCCTTTCCATTTGTCCCTCAAACTTCCACCTCTAAAAAGACTTCTTTGTGTTAAATTTATGAATGAGGTTAGGGCTTACAAAAGTGAAGGATTAATAACATTTGCTTGAGCCAAACATAGTATGATAGGCACTGTGCACGCTCCCCTCACAGCTCCGCCAATCCATCTCAAGTCTGACCTGCAGTACCCCTGCTGCTTTTCCAATCCCAGGCCTCTCACAAGTAGAGACTGCCAGTGTAGCTGAACGGTGCCAAACTGTCTGGTGGTTTTGTGATATAGCCAAATGGGGACTACGATGAGATGAAACTCATTTCCACCCATGAGCCGAGCAAAGATGTGAACTTAGGTGAAAGGATGGAGTACCAGGCCATATAATACTGAGCAGTCCTTACCAGACACATACCTAGAGACAGGGGAAATCAGGGAAAAATGGGGGGGGGATAAAAACAAAACAAAAAAAACCAGACAACAAAGTCTGCATAGAGACTTATTGGACATAGAAAGGTATGTTGAGTGAATGTCAGAGATCCACAAAATAGCCCAAGAAGTATTTATAGTTTACTTTCTGACTTGCAAAAGAGAAGGACTGTCAGAATGGAATGCTAGACAACGCAAAGAATCTTTGACCTAGATTTTTAAGGGAATTATAGAAGGTAAGGCATACTTATTAAAACAAGTGGAGCCTAAATGGTTTTAACTTTACCACGTTAGCTCCTGCAGTGCCAATTTAAACTATCACTTTCTATTAAAAAAAAAAGTTAAATTGGGTGGTATTCAGTTCTGATTTAGAAACTCAATAGAAACCTAATGTTTAAGTCACAGTTGTAGCAGCTGAAACAGTATTTAAAGCTGTAGCCATCCTGACCCAAATAAAAAAGGAAAAAGGAAACCCTTTCCTTTATTACTGTAGACGTGGCTTTAGGGATTGCATCAGCTGCTAGGGCTACAATTTGAGATTCTTTTTTTTAATTAAAGATATACATTAGCATTACAAGGGAAAGGAAATAGAATTCTGTTGCGTGTAACAAGTTTCATCTATGCACAGAAGCACTGATCTTGAAAGAAAGCCAGATAAAGTTAAAAGAACAACCTATTAAAACAAGTTCTCGACTCATTTTTAAGTATCCCAGTTGCCTACATTACAGAGAAAAACCAGAACTTCTCTAAGCAATGTCTAAAAATTTTCATTTGTAAAGCAAAATTTGCATGCCCCAGTTACATGCATTTAATTTTCAAACATATTCCAAACTCAGGTGCCACTACTCTCACTACATCACGCTGAGGCTTCAAATCCACAGTTTTCCCTTTTTTATCTAAGCATGCTTTTTACCATAAGCATTTTACTTAGAAATTTTGCAAGTTTTTCTTTTTTAATAGTAAATTGCACTATCTACATTCTGTTATATTTGCTCAGGAAACAAACAAATATGAGACTCATAGGGCTTTCCAAAGTGATGGGGGATGAGTGTGACAAAATGCTGCAAACACTTTACCTGTCCAGGGGACATCTGGTGATCATTCTCTACACAGACCCTGCACATTATAAAAATGATTAAAGAAAAGTAAGCCTTTTTTAAGAAGTGTAACTTTTCAGAGACCTATAGAGAATAGTAAAAAACAATCTTCTAAAATATAGTTCAGTAACATTCTATTGCTTTTACCCATAGAATGGAAGTATCCTCTCCATTTTTTATCCTCTCCATTTTCCCAAAACTTCCAACGGAAGGTTTGCCGAAATCAATGCTAACAAAGCCGGAGAACATGTTTTACAATTCTTCTAGATTATAGGCTGGGCTGGTTTTCCAAAATAATTTTCAAACATATTGACTAAAATTGAAACATGTCTGAACCTCTAATGTTGTACTAAATGAAAAATATGTATGTTTCAGTGCCTGGGATAAAATCTAAACAAGATGTAAACGTAAACCCCATCCACCCTCCACAAAAAAAAATTCAATGTTTTGTTGAAAAAAATGTGAATTCCACTGCTTTTCAGAACTCTATTTAATAGAGGTGAAGAATGCATAAGGCCAAATCTATAGATCTATCAGCACAATTATATCCATCAAAAACATGAAGAGGTATTCCTGACCTGCAGTTTATCCTGCCAAAGCCTCTAGCATTGCAGTTATATCATCAAACCTGCTTTTACTGGCGTAACTATTTTGACGGAGTACATTCAACGTGTATGTGGTAAGTTACGCTGGAAAAGACAGTTTATAGAGTATGAACTACATCCACATTAACAGTATTTTGCCAGAAGAGCATATTAGCCAAGCAATCCTACTACGGTCCTGCCTAACTTCAAGCTTTTCTTTTATTTCATCATCAGTGTAAAAACCTGCTGGCAAGCTTTGCAATCTGCTCCTATAATTGACAATGCAGGGGCAGGTTGTGCCACCCACAGAGGCTCTCACTCACATCAGCATAGCTTTCCACCAGCATAATGCTCTGTCTCTACACGATGAAAGCCAAGATCAGAACCTTCTTCAGCATATCTGCACACCAGTAACTGTCTACCTATAGGTCTCATTATCAGGGATGCTCAGTTCCCTCATTGGTGTGAGAAGCATTTGGAATCCTTATCAAAACATATATACATACACACACATAAAATCAGATCATATATTCAAGTTGCTAATGCAGATATTATTTTCATGTCTGTCATTCAAGCTTGGATGTTCTAGGCCTTGTTTTTCCTTTCTGTGGAAGAAAGGAGTGCAACCATTACAAATGTTTCAAAAAGCATAGTGTTTTGGACATGAATACCAAAACAACATGAAATGGGTCTGTACAGGCTTCTGTTATTTCGGTTTCAACCAATAACACATATCTTCACAAACTTCACTTCAGCATTGCTGCAAACAGTGGCAAACATTATGGTACTTAAGGGCATCTGGTTTATTTCACTATGTCAGTTAATGGTGCTTATCAGCAACAGAGGGCTGTATGCTAATATTCCCAAGTGTACTTCATATTGCCAGTCAAAGACAGTGTGGGTATTTTTTATTCTTCGAATATACAACTTTCCACAGTTTTGCTAAAAAACACTTCTGAATCAACTCACGCGTGACCTCTATCAGCTCTAGAGTAGAACAAGAGTAACCTCGACCCAAAAAAGAGTGGAATTAACTCTATATTCACATCTTTTAATTACAACACTATCTTTCTTCCCATCTGTTTACTGAAGTACTGAAACCCAAAGTCTTAAGATAAAAACAAATTCCCCATAAATGCCACTCATTTGAGTCAGGAGATCTTGCTGGTTAATTATTTCTACACAGTTTACATCTGTAGTTATCCAACAAAACCAAAACAAATGAGAAAAGGATTGGAGCCCAGCAGTGCAGTGGGATGGAAAAGTGAAGCACTGGCCTAACAGATGTGGTCTGAGGTGCTTTGGCTGCATATAACATGTGAAGAAAGATCATTTCATAGGGAAGCAAAACCTCCTGCATTTCTACAGTACCTGCTGTGTTGATAGGGAAGAAATGGAGCCTGTCAGTATGTGTGATGTGCCACTGATAATTCTAGCATCACTTTAGCCTGTCATCAATGAACTAACGAGCACATTATTTACAGAAAATCATATTCACTACCTACTAACCCAAAACACACTGCTTCAAAGACTTCACTCACCAGCTTGATTCTTCTGTAACACAGTGAGTACATTCACACTGCAATCTCTCAATTGCTTTTCCTGCCTAAGTAGATCGTAAAAATACACGGTCAAGGAAAGTTTTTTTTCATGTATTAGTTGAGTGCCAGACAAAATCTGCTATTATACTTGTTTATAGCCTCCAAGAAATTTTTTTCTGACTTTCAAAACTCTGTACCTCGAAAGTCCGTGTAGAATGTCACAATTTCCTTTTCCTTTCAGCATTCATCCACACTTACGCATAAATTCAGAAAGAAACTTAAGCCCCATTACCTTTCAAGGAAACAGTTTCCTAACTTAGAGCTACAGACACCTTAAAAATGAATTTGTATTAAGAAAAAATAAACATCTTTGACATGTAAGGGCATGCCTTTAGATAGCTAAATATGGAGGGAGGTGTCCAACTTTTAGCCTTTAGGTTTGACCTCATTAACTTTCAAATTCCCAAGGGTAAATATTTTTATCTATATTTCTGGTCTACCACTGAACACAGTGCCATTTAATAATGAGATTTGTGCCTGCAGCGAATGTTGAACTCAATTCTCTTTGAAACAGTTGGGTCAGGATTCAAACTAGAAGAAATCTGTAATTTTAAACTCCCAGTCCTTTCCCCAGCAGCTGAAGATCTTTCATATCCTGCTTGCCAAAAAGACCAACCACCTTCAGAACTGAAACCTGGTATTAAATACAACAGAATATTTTAGTAGTTAATTTATAGGAGTCAACAGAGGTAGGATTGTGATCCAGAACATGGCTCTATAATGCCATTACAACACACATTGGAGCATCATCTTCTATTTATATCAAGGAGATGGAAAGATACTATGAGGACAATACCTGAATTTGAATTAGAGACTGACTTCTGTGATGTCTTAACCATTTAGTCTCTTAACCACTTAAAATCACAGTCCCTGGGCAGCAATGCACTGTTGAGCCCCCGTTTTGCAAAAAAGCATATACACGAGAAAGAAGGAAGTGTTATGACAGTCTGTACCAATATTCACAAGTGTATTTTACAGTTCTGGAACAGAGTAATTTAATCCTACAGTTAAAATATATTAAACAATACCTGGCAGGAGCCGTTGGGTAAATTACTTTTATATGTTGGAAAGCCATGTCTTGATTCAAAACTTGTTTTATCCATGCTCTTGCACCTTGGCCAGTATCACCTGTATCACATGGAAGAGTACAACAAGAATTATTCTGTGCATTTAGAAAGAAAACTATATAGTATCAAACATATTTATACCAGATTGACCTGATTTCTAAACCACAAAGTTAATCCTCAAAAATGCTAAAAGAATTTTCTAGAATAACCTCAATCCCCTTTCCAATGAAGATGGACTCAAAACTTCCTAGAAACAGGCTACTTAAGAGGTCCCACAGCATAAGTTTAATAAACACATTACTACATCCAATGGCTTAAGTACCTCCTAATCAGGGACAAGGACTTACCTCTTACTTGCAACTTACCTTATTTGCTGATAACAGTGATAAACAAAAAATACTGATGAACATCTTAGAAAGTGAGATAAAATACCTGCTGCTCCCCTTAGAAAAGATAATTACTTTTACTACAGAATTTTATATTAACCCACTTCAAAACTTAGTCAAGAACAATAAAAAGGATCTTCACATTTAATTATACTAATATTACACATAGGCTTTAAGGGAAGTATCAGTCAAACACTCCCAACGTTTTGTAAAAGTGCTCAAGAGATGAGTTTGGGTTAAAACATCTGGCAGGCTCCTCAAAAACCTTAATCCCACAGTTCTGTTTGAAAGCTAGTTGAGATCTGACTCTCAACGTGCTTTTTCCTAGTCTTATCAACTCAGCCTATAGCCAAAACCCCTGCAGACTGAAGTGCTATGAACAGATATACAGGATTAATTCTTATGCAGACAGCACATGTTCCTTTCAAACAAATATACATACATACACCAGACAGTTTCTAGACCTTGTCTTTCTGTCACTGATATCTTCAACTATAACTTCACTGCCACCTTGCTGAACAGCATGCACACACAAGCCTCCAGTAAGAGTTAAACAATGCGTCAAGCTTGACGAAACTGGTCCATCAAGGAACACGGTTTATAGTAGGTAGTAGCACAACATGTAGTAATACTCAACTTAAAAATTTGGCAGGGATCCAGTAAAGTGCAATTTCACTACTGCCACTCATGCCGTAGGACTTTAGCCTTGCTTGAAGTCGAGGCTCCAACATATTATCAACTCAAACTGCTAAACTGAGTTAATAGTATTCTCTATTACTTTATCTCAAATTGGTCAGTTTGACTTTAAACTCACTCTATTCTTCTCAATAAAATGGCCAAAGCACAAGAAAAAATACCACTGCCCTAAGCCAGACTTACTGCCATGTTACATGTGTTCATCTGAACAATGTCACATGAACATACTGATTTATTGTTACAATGACTGTAGCTCCCCAATGGAGAAGATTTGCTCTTGCTTTAGCACTCAAACAAAATTAATTCATCTTTATTTACACATACAATTATGCATCTTCAGAATTAAAATGGAAGGCAAAAGGATCCAAACCCAGCATTTTTTTTTTCCTGTTTAGCACAAGTCACACAACCATGAAGTTCTCTCTGTTTGACCTAAATACTCCAAGTGACAAATAAGCAATAGGGTCACAAAACTGACACAAATCTTATTCTGTGCTACGTTAAACAGTAAAATCAAAGCTACATCTTTCAGTGCATGCTTCAGAACACATTCCCACAAGCACTTTGCTTATGTTAGCAGCATGGTCTGAAGTCCAAACACATCGATTCTTAGTAGACACTCTTGACATGCAAGGGTTTCCTCATGGTTGCTGTCACCTTACTTATGAACAACATACCTTAAGAAGGCTTGAATAAAATTTTTCTATACACTTCTATTTTTTCAATTAGAAAGCAGAAGTCTAGGCTTTGCAAATACTTGCACAGGACCAACACTCAGGTAGGTCAACCTAAGCAACTACCTGATTGCTTACAGAATTGGGACTTACTTAGGCCTTTATGAAGTCCTGAACGGTGCAGAATGCATCTTTGATTATTTATTCACATTTCTTAAGCTTTGCCAAGATCAGCAGAAATTAATTTACAGTTAATGAAGCTAGTTTGTCCATGAAAAGTTCATAGAAAACTCATTAAGTAAGAAAATTTAGCTATGACCTTCTGTGTGTCAAGAGTTCCCATGGCCCAAATACTCTATCGCATGCACTGTGAGCACTTGCATGCAGAGCTAATGCATTTTGATTCGGTAAGAACAGAATTCAGAGGAGACAGAGAACGAGAAGAGACCGTGACACCAAAAAAAATGCCAACGACCTTCTGAAAGGTTTGTCTTTCAGGATTTTCTTAGATTTTAGCATTATATGTTCTTCTGAACACTACTAAAAAGAAGCAAATGATGCACAATTATGCTTTGAGTCTATTTCCAAACTTGAAATGGACTAATGGCACCAATATTATCTTTTTTCCCCCTCCAAGTAAAATATGAATTATTTTCCTTTCAAATATAGCTTGAACTTCCTAATTTTCTTTCTGTGCAAAGTTTAAACTTAACATGTAACATGCAAAGTTGTAAACCTAAGTCTAAAAAATTATTATTCATGTTATGTCTGTTTGCCTTCGCAGCTGAAGTACCAAACGGATCCTCTACCTAAATTTGATGTACAGTACTGGGAATTTTCTAATGTTTTTCTGTACCATTTTGCATTTACATTCTCCACTTGTTATAATTTGTCTGGAGCAAGCATTATGAACAAAAATGGATTCATGCCATTTGACTGCCGCTTTCCATCACAAGCGCTGTTCAGAAGGCACCCATTCAGGTTTACAGGCCAGCCCACAGCAACGGCACTGCGGCTACTTCTGTTTTAAATTCTATTCTGCGGAACTCCTAAACAAAACCAAATAAAAGCACTCTTGTACTTCCCCATTGCAAACACTATGAATAAAATCATATCAAAAATGAAAAATTGTAGAGTACTTCAACCACATGTGGAATCAACCTCTAACCATAATCTTCCCTTACTCCTCCAACATGAGAGGAAATTATTTCCTCAAGCATTAAAGCATTAGCATTAACAAGAGAGCTGAACGCATCTTATGAACTCTTCCACTTTCATTCTTTAATGCACAGGATTTGAGAAAAGCAAAATTAAACTAGACTATAAAAATGAAACGAATTTAATAAGCATGTACATCTTTGTTAAACTAAATAGAAGCATCAGCTAAAAGCAAAACTAAGAAAAAGACACTGAAAGAGTTGAGCACGTTGCCATATGCATGTGGACAGCTCACTCAAATTGGTTCCCAGGGCTTTGATCTAATAGAGACCTGTGATCACTGTTTTTTTGGGGTTGGTTTTTGTTTGTTTGTTTGTTTAAGTCGTGTGGACTTTGTTGTTGTTATTTAGCAGGTCAGAAATAACCTTTAAGAAAAAACCCCAACAAAACACACACTCCCCTCCCGCCCTCAGACTGGTCACCGATGCAGGTAACTACCTTCTGCCGATGGTGGCCATGAAGCCAGTCTGTACACAGCCACAACCCTTCTGAACAGAGAGAAGTCAGTCTATTAACACTGGCTTTTAAAAGGTGACAGCAATGCTCTCAGTCTGATCCTAAGAACGCCAAGAGCCATTTTAATTATGAAAATCATCCTTTGCATGTGGCTACCCTTACGAGTGGACAAATTAAGAGAATATCTTCTGGAACGCGTTGGTTCTCATGGTGAGGAAAGCCAGGCGGGTGTGTAACGGCACCGTCCCTAAAACGCACCCCGCGGGCCCACCTCAGTCCCGGGAAAGCCCACAGGGCAGACCCACTCCAGGCACTCGCACACCGCTTTGCCCACGCAGGCTCCTCCCTGCCGGCCAGCGCCTCGCTGTCCCCAGGGGAGGCCAGGGACGCAGGGACAGGGACACCTCACACCCCTTCTCCTCGCTTCCCAGCCCCGCCGAGCCTGGCGGCAGCCGTGCCCGCCGGCCCGTTCCGCAGGCCCCCTCACGCAGCACCGGGTCGCCGCGGCCTGAGGGGGCCGACCCTGGCCCCCCCGCCACCGCCGCGCTCCCGGGAGGGCCCCGCCGCGCAGGAGAAGGCGGCGAGACGGCGGCAGCCAGCCCGGCCCCGCGGTCGGAGGGCGGCCTTCCACGGGCGGCACCGCTGCGCCCTTCCCCAGCGGGAAGCGACGCCCACCAAGCCCTTGCCCCGCGGCCCGGCCTCACCGCGGGGTAGCAGGGGAGAGAAGGGGGGGAAAGCAGCCACCTGAGCCGTGCAGGAAGATGAGGGAGGCGGTGTGCCTGCCCGCGGGGGACACCACGCTCCTCTGCAGCGCGGCGGGCGCCGCCATGCCCACTGCTCTCCTCCTCCCGGCCTGGCCTGGCCCTGCCCGTGGCGCGACCCACCGCGCCGGCGCAGAGGCGGCCCCGCGGCTGCAGCGCCCCGCCGCCGGGTCGGCATTCGGGGCCGCTCCCGGAGCTTCGTACCGCTTGCCCTGGCCCTCCGTCTCCAGCTCCCCTCAGGCACTGCTGCCCCCGGGGGCAGCTCTCCCAACCCCAAACCAGAAAAGCTCTCACTTTTAACGCCATGCCTTGTTACCAAAATCTATTTATAGAAAACACCATATCACTGCAGACCCCGTATTTAGAAATGCCATATGGCAGGTGAACTGAGGATCAAATAGTAAAAGGTGTGGGGGCGTGTGTGTGTGTGTGGGGGGGGGTGTGTGTGGGGGGGTGTGTGGGGGGGGGTGTGTGGGGGGGGGTGTGTGTGGGGGGGTGCGTGTGTGTGTAAAAGCGATTAGGCTTCAGCCTCACCAGGTGCATGCTCTCAAGAGTAAAGGCCTGGTTGGCAAGCGAACCAAGATGAGGCAGGGGCCCTGATGGCTCCTTCGAGGCACTTCAGAAGGTGAAGGACCTGCAAGGACCAATGTTGACAAGGTCCCGTAGACATTAGAGAGCTTGTCTGACCTTAATCCATGTCTCAGCACAACTACTCTGACGCTGTTGGTCGTTTCTACTGAACTGCTGTAGGGGGATAAGGAGTAGGAGCTTGCTTTTGCACTTTTAGGGAACCTACACACTTTCAAGGTCATAAGACTTTTTATTCCTAGTGATGTGTAGATTAACCACCTGCATTGGTGCTTTGAGGTCTGCGTCAGTGGAACAAGGATGACCAGGCATAAACTCTGCTATTGCCATTTCACTAGCCAGGTGCAGTGCGAGCCAGGGGGTGAGCAGCAAGTTTACGGATTAGTTTTGCAGTTCATCATAAAGTATTTTGGCAAACCATAGGGGCACACCTGTTAGTCCTTAAACATGTAATGAAACCTTAGCCTCTTGAGGTAGCGTGTTATTACCTTCAGAATGGCCTGTGGGTTAAGTAGATGAAACATCAGTGTGTGTGTAATATGAAGAGCATGCTGTGCTTGTATTTCTGTTCAAATTACTGTCCTGACTACTATTTTCCTATATATTTAGGCCATGAAATCTTAGGGCAGCAGTTAAACGTGGATTGACAAATGGCGTGTTATGATGCCCCTTCAAAATGGATGCAGCTGTCTTTTTAATATATCTAGAAGCATTCTACAGCCGGTCCAAGAAGTAAATCGAAGGAAAAAAATCTTGATAGTTGGGGAAATGAGAAAATTGCATAGTGGGGAGGGATGAGAGAGATAGCTAAAATTTTCTACGGTCTTTGTTGCCCAATTCAAGAATACAAAATCTCAGCAAAGTAGTGCCACCATGAACAAGTCAGTATTGCCAGTTGCCTAATAGCTGAGACTCACCTAGCTTTTTATTTGACTTGCAGTATACAAAAATAATTGTGGTATTTAAGACATCAAGGATCTTTTTTTTTTTTTTAAATTAGCTTAGCAGGGAAGTTTAATCATGATTATAGGACATATTCACTCATTTAATTATACTTATTTGTAATAATTTATCTTGCCATCTTTCATGAGCATTGTAATTTTTGAGGGCTATTATATGTGAAGGATCACTGAACAAAGGTGATGTGTGGCTTTGGAATAACTCTTCTGCACAGGTACGGCAACAAACCATCATCAAGCCGTCTTAAAGCTTATGGTTTGTCGTTCCCTGCCTCTGAGTTACAAGCTTGGAGGTACAAGATTTCTTTGTACCAACAAATAAAGCTTGGTGCCAGGAACAAAACAAAGGATAAAATAGCAGACCATGCAAAAATAGTACTCCAGGTTTGGAGGATTTTGTGTGTGGGTTTTTTTTTTAAAGAGAAACAGTCAAGGCATAAGGTTCATTCTTTCCTTTCAATTAAAAAACAAGCAGAGGGCTATCTTTACCTTTCCCTGAGTGGAGAGGACTCCAGGGCTTCAGGGGAAAGACCAATATTTTTAAAAAATTAAAGACAAAATGGACAACTACATAGAAACTTGTGAGACCATAGGAGCTCTGAACAAACTTAAATGGAAAACAGCTGAGTTATAATTCTGATGGACAACAAATTTACTGTAATAACTTGTTGTTTATACCAGAGGAAAATATTTTCTTGGGGTGTTTTTAAGTATATTAATTATCTTGACTGTTAATAATATTAAAAATGTATTTTAATGACAGTAGGAAAAAAAAAAAAGCACAGCAAAAAACCACTTCTAACTGTGCTAGATCTGAATCAAGTGCTCAGAAATGGCCAGGAGATGATTCTTTAATTTCTGGGAGTTTTCTATTGTTAGAGGGATGACTGAGTCCCCTCCCCTGCCAGCTTTGCCTTCTACCCAAAGAAGGAGGGGAAGGAGGGAACATGATTGGAGTAAGAACTAGAAAAGGGTTATAACTATTTCCCTGGGCCAAATCCATGAAACCTATGAAGCAGGCAGATGTAACCTGTGAAAATCATGGCTGCTGCTAAAGCCTAGCCTTACTAACTGAAAGGACTATCCTGAATGAATTAACAGTATGTTAATAACTGTAGAAAATTATAGACAATATGAAAATAGCTTGCAAATTTTGTTAAACTAACATATGCTTAAGTGTTGATGCTTATGGTGTTTTACAAGTCTTTCACTGCTGCCATGTAACATCTCCAAAAGGAAGGAATTTGTTACATTTCACAGCATCAATAAAATGTCCTCCCACACCCTTAAAAACATATTCTGTTGAAATTGCTTCTCTTTTTAATTTTTTTCTGGGCTTAATGACATAAACGGATTAAATTTTGACTTTAATTCTAAACAAATACCGAAATGTAAATATGTGGCCATATTTAAGTTTTCTAAAGAAAGTAAATGTTAAGCGTGGGCTGCGTTTTGTTCCTTAGGATAGGCTCTTGCTCACAGTGCTCACTGTTTCGACTCCGTTCTCTCACACTGACTCTATTCAGAAGAAACCAGAAGAGTTTAATTTACTTGCAAACATTTTGATATTTTTCTCATTTAAAATGGCTTTGCACTTTAAAATTAGCTTTAACTGAAAACAGTATGTTGCAGAGTAATTTTTATGTCCAGCATGTGTACGTATATGACATCCAGAAACACTCCTATAACTATGTGCAGAACTAAGACTCTTGCACCCCACATTGAAAAGTAGTTTGTAGGTATTGTATGGTTACTGTTGGGTTTTTTTAGTAGGTGAATTAATCCACAGATGCTTCATTGATGATTACAAAGAAGTATACCTGATTTCTAGTTGATTATATTTACATTTAGGTGATTTTTGACAGAAGCAGGGATTTTGATGTGGAAGTAAAAGTATCAAGTATTTGGATCTTTCCACATATCCCCTTTATTTCTTTCTTAGTACTGTGACATTATCATCACCACATCATTATTATCTAATCTTTATTGCTTGAGTGATAGCTATCCTATACTTGCTTTCTTCATTATTAAGGCATAAAAATTAAATGCTGAATTTCTTTGACTCTTCTGTACATTCCTTCCCTCTCCTATCTTTCTCCCAGTTTTTTACAGGCTGAAGGGTCTGTCCACTGTTTTTAAGACCATCGTGCCAGTTGCTATGATCTGATAAAAATAAGCAACTATCCTCAAATTTGCAGGTGGTTTCATTCATTGGAAATCAATGGCAGTGCTTCGACATAGAATTTATATGGCATGGGGTTTTTTTAGGTCTCCCCTTTCAGTGTACATCTTGGCATAGTTTATTCTAAAAAGTTCTTGTGAACAGTTCTCTGCACAACTGCTGCAGTAGAGGTAGGACGTGCTATAGGGGTTGCCATTCAGGTGCACAGCGTAGTGGTCCATTTATCATGCTAAACTATTCATGCCCTCACCAAGCCAAATGAAAAATGTATTTCCATTGATATTTTTAATTAAAAAATCTGAGTTTTTTAGCAAATGAGCAATGTTAAAAGTATGTAGATTTTGAAAAGTTGTTTTCCTGTCGAGTTAGAAGTATATTTTGGTGCCGAGTTCTCCTGTTCCTAACTAGGAAAAAATGCTCCCTGGCTAGGCTACATCCCTCATATTGTGCATCACAGATATGATTTACCATACAGTTTGGTGGGGGAAATCAGTCCACAAAGAGAAAAGCAAGTTGCGTTCTGCATCTGAATGCTGTCTGGCACAATGGGATCTTGACCCAATGTTTCTAGTTACCACAGCAAGGTAAACAAGTAATAAATAAACAAATCATGTTCTTTTTGGCCAAAGAGATAATTGGTATTTAGGGTCTTGTGAGATAATTTTCTTAGTGGGAGCCAGATATTTACTGCATGCCATCCAATTTATTTAAAAACAAATGAGGGCACAGTCCCAGGGACAACAGGAGGCAGTTCCCTTCTTCAGAAATCTGAGCCTGCAGCTAGCCAACAGCCTGCCAGAACAAATCCAGGCTTGGCTACACTACTGGTGCCTGTATGTTTCTTCTGCTTGTTCTTTGCAGTGGGTTTGCTGCTTCTGAGTCATTTGGACATCCACTCAGCTGCTGCATCTGCAGTCATCTCCCAGGCAAGCTCCTTGGCCCATCTTGTTCAGCTTATAGCCTGCTGGAGCATGGAGGGATGTTCCTCAACCAGAATTCCCCAAGGAATCTCACAGACGTGCTCGGGGCTTACCAAAAACACATTGACAGTATTCTCAGCAAATAGCAAAGCTGCTTTCTATTAATATGTGGACTGGTGGTGTCTGCCTTTTATTTAATTCGTTGGTGATTAGAGCTATGGCTGCTAACTGGTATGACTGGTTTTACATTGACTTAACAGTTGCTGGTGAAGCAGCTTTAGATATTAGAGAGTGTTTCAAAGATGCTTACCCTGGGTAGCGAACGCACCTTGGCCATGGGAGTTGGGAGTTCAGGACTTCTAGGGGAAGTTTGAAGCTCCATGGGAGGGTTTGGCTCCATTAGAGCTTTGCCTGTGGGAAGATGTTGGTACTGGGACCACAATATTATTACAGCCTTCAGTAAAATTTCTGGACTTGGAATGAAGCGTCCTTCGTTGATTTAAACTGTGTATCTGGCAAGTTTGTTACACCTTGAGATTTCGTTCTGTGTTTTGGTATTTCTGTTGAGGACCAGTGCATATATGTTACTGAATATGAATCTCAGGTTCTTGTCGCTTTAAAAGGACATATGCACTCTGAATTGAGGAAGATGCTGTGAAAACATGAACCTTAAAATCCAGACATACAAGAAAAAAACCCTAAGATTCCTATTTTAAAACTCGTAATTTTGACTTATTTTTTTAAGTTCTGATTTGTGAATTAGGAATTCTTGAAATTAACAGGAGTGCTCTAGTGAGATTACCTCACTGGAGTTCATAAGTGAGTGTGCCCAGATCTGTGCTGCCCCATTCTGCATTCACGTGTATGTGAATCAGGCGTGTTAAACATATCACACTCTCAAATAACATAGCTGTGCTAGCAAGCTCTCTCGTTTTCTCCATAGAAATGCAATCTATCTAACCAAAGTATCTCCTGTCGATGTGGAGTACTTTTGCCAGTATAAATTGGAAGTCTGAAGGAGGGCTTTGCTCATATAAATATATTGGCAAGACTTTATACAATCACAACAAAATCTAAATTTGCTTTCTTAATGCTAAAATCTGGTTTTGGTTACATTACTGTCAGTCTGAAGTAACTCCCTCTGGTTGACCCAAAGATAAGTTGAACCCGACAAAAGAGTCTTTTGGATTCACAACCCTGTAAAGACATTAGAACATGGAAATGGCAGAAATCACTTTTTTAATCTGCAAGTAGACAGTATCTGTGTTCACATTGGTTTTAGTTAATTTACCCCTTCTAAGCCTGAGCAGGTAAAATGTAGAAATTTATATCAACACTGGAAACGTATAATACAGAACTCCCTGACAGACGTATTTGTTGCTTTCCTCCTGCTTTCATACCAGTAGCACTTTGTTTGTATGGCTTCCACATTTTGGCATTTATTTGTCAAAACTGGGGCGTAGGTGCAAGCATTTTTTTTTGTGCCAATTTACGTGATGCCATAAAGCAGCATTTTTCATTTTTCAACACTTATTAGCTCAGCTCCTCAGCTGTGGAGCACCACACCCTGATGTGAAACTTGTAGAGGGATAACTCTGACAGGTTTATATTGGCCTAAATTTATAGCATTTCATTTGGGAAAATGTGTATCTTGTTCACATTTCCAGTACAATGTTGTGACTATTTGACAAGATCAGCCACCAAGACCTTTGGAAGACTGGAAATCAGAGGGTGTCCTAAACATATATAGTTCCACTTTCAGACAGTGGATTAATGGAAACCCCATTTCTTTAGATTGAATGTGCTATGTTTTAAATTATTTTAGTGTCAGTGCACCAAATTCTTCCAAACAGAGCGTCCAACATGTATATACATACATATATATAAAATATTACTATTGAGGTAAGCTGAACATTGCGATACTGTACTCCAGGCTTTTAAGACAAAATTTGTGATGCCTTAAGATAAAACACTGTGGTGTGTCTGTCTTTTTCAGCGTAGATCAGATATGGTATAAGGACATACAATATCCATCAATACATTTTTCCTATGTATAAATTTATGATTGAATATAAAACCAATATGCAGAGTGACTATCATATATACATTTATTATGTTTCATTTATTTTTCTAAAATGAAATATGTTGTAAAAGAGTAGTTCTGCAATCTCTGATAATAAGTTCTGGATGAACTATTTTTTCTATGCGCTAAGGATAAAATCTATGGTTGGTCCTTAGTGTTTTGTTTAATGGGACTTCAAGGATGCAGGTATCTTTTTCTGGGTGTCTGTAAGATTGGGCCTTTTCTGTAGTCAGTAAAGGCAGGGGGTCTTCTCTATGATCTGTAAAGGGTGCCTGTGGCCATGAGCTCAGCTATATCCATCTGAAGTCTGGACATCTCAAGTTAGGTGAGATTAAGCACATCCTAAATATCTACTTTGGTTTTGTGTTGTTGGATTCCAGGTCATGGCCATGCTGTTATTAGCAGGCCACTGAAAATGATGTCTCTCAGAAGTCTAATTGGGTCCCAGTTCAGATCTGTATACTCTAGGAGTTGGAGTATGGTGGCTGAGGGACAACAAAACAGTTATGACCGAGTTCTGTCATACCTGAAATGTACCTACGTTTTTAAAATCAGCACCATCAAGCCAGCAATAATAAGGTGTTTTGTTTCCTGCAGCAGAGGAGCTACGGAATTAGAGTATGAAAAATATGAACAGGTCACTGTAGAAAGGTTACCCACCGGGATGTTGGATCTGCTCTAAGCCTAGCTGTAGAGCAGTTTTTCCGTTACATATCTGAATGAATTCTTGTGCATGTGAAAACTGCAAAACCGGGCCACCTGTGGATAACTGGATGACTCCATTCTGAGTCAATTAACACAGAGAGAACTATGTACAAAATTAAATAATTAGATTTTCAGACAATGTGAAACACGCAAGTTATGTTTGTGTAATGTAATCAGTGTTTTCAGAAACAATTGCAAAGAGACCAAGGCATGCAGTATCTGAAGAAATTTGGCATGAAGCGTTATGTGTTACATAGGTGCAGATTGCTCACTGTTGTCTTGATATGTGGCCTTTATTAGATACCTGTGAATTACTATAAAATGTAATACATTAATTAGAACCATACTGCTTTAAAAGAACTGACACCAAAATACTTAAATGTTTGAATTAAGAAGATCCTTGTCTGGATTTCTGTGATTTCCAGTCTGCAAAATTTAGGCAATATTTTCAAATGAATTGTGAGAGCAATTACTTTTCATGGTCCTTAGCATAAACCATGTGATGTTGGGAAGTTCTGAACGTTTGAATATGCTAATTATTCTTCCCTTTGCTCTGTGGTAGATGCTGTTTTGCTATATAAATTGGCTCAGGAATCTGCATGTTTTTGTGATGTGCTAGTTGCCATCTGCTTTGGAGATATTCCTGTGCACTTTTGTTGATGCAACAACTATAGTGTTTTCAAATGTTGATACTATGAAAATGTGATGTGATTGGGCTTGGACAGGTGCCTTAAACAGACCACCCATCATATTTATTTTGCTGCCAGTCAGAATAGGCAAAATCTTGGGTAAAACGCTGAAGTGCTTTGAACTTTCCAGATAGATAGTGAATAATTTGTGGTTCATTTTAAAAGAGATTTTTACAGTCCTGAAAATATCCTGCTTAACTAAAAGCCAGCATTATGATCCAAATGTTCAAACCTTACAATTTAATTTGATTTTATTTTTCAGTTTTGTGATTATTTTCACAAAACAATTTAGTTCAAATGCCTTATTTTTCGTAGTAGAGAAAAAAAACTTATTAAAGAGTAACCTGGAACAGTGTAAATTTATTAATATTATTACTCTAAGTCAAATGCCGAGCAAGCAGCTATATTTGCTTATGTTTATAAAATGACTGGATTTGGTGCACAAGGTACATCAAAGATTCTGAATATATATAAAACCAAGAATGTTTGTTTAATGTGGACACAGATGCTTAGATATGGTGTGGACACTGAAGCTGAGATATGCTTATGTCACGAACATACTTGGAAATCACTGGTTTTAAATCCAGTAGGAACATTTTATCACTGCCAGTTCTAGAAACATAGCAGTCAGAGTTCAAACCACTAATACAAACTATATACGCAATAATATACACTCATGCATGTGTTGACCTCTTTGATGTCTTGGTTTTACCTTCATGGTAAGCAGAGGCAAAAACTTTGACTTGAAGTCTTAACCTTTTGAAGCGTTAAGGAATGGAGGTTACTGATACAAAATTCCTGGGTAGAAAACTGGTGGTTAAAATAGATTGCAATATAAGTGATCACAGTGAAACAGAGTGTTATCATCTCAGATCTGGAAAATTATCTAATATTGGATCAAAAAAATGTATATTTCAGAACAGGAATGCTTCTTGTGGTAACTGATATCACAGTTACCAGAAACAGAGTAGCACAGAGGGAAAAAAAGGATCGAATGAAAAATAACAAAGCAGACAGTCAGGTTCTTGTTCTCTGAAAGGTTAGATGCAATTAAGAGTAATTCACTTAAATTATGGCACTGGAAGATTGGCATAAATGAGAAGAGAATTTTGCGTATGGTCACTCCAGCAAAAATATGGGACTTGGAGTTTAATTTTAAGGTGACCTTAGAAAAAAAAGAAGCTTGTTTTAACATAAATGTTCAATAATCATTCTTAAAAAGAAAAAGTGTGCTATAGAAAAGGGATCGTCTATGAAGATTTTCATAAGGAGCAAGTGAATCTCTAAGGATCTTCAGAACCATAGCCACATTTTGGTCTTAGTATTGGCTGGTGTTGCGCCAGAGAGGAAGAGAAGACTTAGGTGTGGTTGGTTGTTTCTGAAAAAGAGATAGTGTTGACAATTATTAATAAGAAAAATGAAGTCTCAAGAGAGGATGGCCTAATGGCAGAGCTATTAGCTATATCCAAAAAGATGGTCTCACATCCTTGCTGAAATGTTCAAATTACATGAGAACACAGTGCGTTTTCCCAGATGGGTGAAAGAGAAACATAATCATCTCTGCCTTTAAAAATGATGACAGAAATAGCTGAGAAAATTATACCTCAATTATCTTGATCAATCTTGTAATAAACTCTGCACACAACCTATCTGTCTTTGCTAGGAAAGAGGTCAGGAAGAAAAAATATGCCTTTTTTTAAGAAGAAGACCAAGACGAACTTGGGGTGAAGTTTTTTCAAATGAGTGTATTTATTTATTAGAGATACTGTGGAAGTAAAAGTGGCTGCTATCTAAGTTTTGTTTAAGTTAAGCAAAAGTTCAGTACAGGATCAGGTAAGAGATTTCTGTCATGGTCTTCTTTTATAATGAACAAAACCAGTATTTTATACTGAAGAGTCTCATCCAAAATATTGCAGTAAGATCTGGAACGAGCAAATACTAATTTGCAAGTGCTCAGACAGCGGTTTGAATGTGTAAGGATTTGAGCTTAGCTTCGGTTACTAATCATGATACGGCTTTTATATCACGTGTTTTGCTATTCAGATACAGAGAATGAAAAAGTCCTGAGGTTCATAACATGATACAGGCATTTATCATCTATACACATAGGTACAAGTGCGTAGGCAAGACTGGTGCGACTCAGATTCTGGTGTATTTTATATGTACACATAACACCTTTGGGTATGCTGTCACAGTGACTGTAAGCACAAATTGTTCTTGTACTTCAGTTAAAGAAACACTGCAGGTTTTGAACCCTTGTATTGTTATCGGAGATGGTTGGTCCTAATTAATTTATGAGTGTAGAGAAATGGTCTAGAGACCATTGGTGTGAAAAAGATGCTCTTGATGAATTGTCCTGTTATATCAAATTTAAATTGATGTTATAGGCAGCAAGCTTCAGAAGATAGGACTTCATAGCAATGGAACATGGAAAATAAATACTTTTGTCACATCATCACATTCCTTTTCTTTTGTTCCATGACATCATATATGAACTTAGCTCTACTGACTGAATACAGAAATTATATATGTATATAATATATTATATATATAGATTTACATATATATTTTTTTAAAAAAAAAGAATCTCACTTTTTTTTTAATAGAATGGGCCATGAGACATTTCCACAGAAAAGTACTGGAAACACTTGCCCCTCTCACCCTGGTTTGATTAACTGAGTACTGAAATTAGATGGTATGGTCCTCAAATGGGTAACTGAGAGATACATAGTAGGAATCTTAGAGTATATGCAATTGTTATGTACCTGGTGCCAGTGCTTAGGAATGCAGTTTTATTCTTTTTAATTAAAACAACAAATAAAATCCTATTGAGTAGATTTTGGGGTGCAATTGTCTTCTACTCCTCTCTGCCCTGGTCACTGCCATTCCGTATGGTAGCTATTTGAAATACTACTAAATGGGACTGTTAGGCAAAGCTTTTTTGCTGATTCTTGCATTGTATGACCATTTGTAATTCTGAACTTCAGTTTTAGAAAGGCTCCAAAAGTCCAGGCCACTATGACACTTTTGAATCAGCTGAAGTGGTTTGATAATAGAGCATTTGTGATACTGTTGTAGAAGAATTACTGGTTTAGACACCCTGACTTCTGAGTTTTATCGGTACCTTTCAGCCTTTTGACACGTGAGGGTGGGGTGTGTGGATTTACTAAAGCTTTTGATTTTACTATATTTTATTAAGGAAGAAGCAAGAAAACTGAGTGATGCTCAAGTTCTCCAGTGCCTTGTCTTCTCAAAAAGCTGGGGGAGGAAGGAGGAGAGAGACATTACTGACTGTGCATCAAAATTGTAGATTTTGATCTAATTTATGTGGCATACAATTATGACTCCTTTTGATACGGTTTTCTTTCGTAGCAGCATAGAAAACACCTATCAAAGTTTTTAATATTAAAGCAAAACCTTCAGTGAATGAAGTCCTGCCCTAATATTGTAGCAGAACGGGAAACCTGCAGTTTGCATATCATCCATGTGCCAGAGCATTTGATAACACTACAAAAGGATCTGTTTAACCAAGCTGGTTCTGATACATAAAAGCTGTGACTTCAAATTATTTCTCCCTTTTAAAATTCCTAGTGATTCTTTTTTCTCAATACTAGTGTTGTTATATTTGTTTCCTAAGGGTATCCAGGTGTTTTCACTGGAATAATGCAATTTCAAGACATTTCTGCATACCAAATTCATTGAATTAATCACTGTATGGAAACATAGCTCAGCACTGTCCAGTGGCAGTAGTGAGGTGCAGCTTCTCAGCGGCTGGTTTCCAAGCTGGCAGAGGACAATGGGGAATGACAGCCATCACTATCTTCTGCTGGTTTGGCTGTGGGACATGGGGCAAGAGCCGCAGCACACTTGGGCCAAAACACGGCACAAACCCCCACATTCATAGTGGGCGGTAATCAGCAATCATCCAAGCAAAGCAATAACGAAACCATGTTGCATCTTGCCCTGAGACACAGTCTGTTGAGAACAACAGAAAAACTTCTTGTGAAGGCTGAGAAGAGAAACTTGCACTGAGAGTTGTGCTGTGTGTAAACAGAGCGTTGTCGTCCAGCATGTTTGGGCAGTATCTGAACATGTGAGCATTGCGCCGCAAGGCAAAAGTTAGCAGAACTGAGAGAGAGTAGAGCTGTTGAAGAAGAAATCGAATGTACTTAACGATATTAAAGATTTAACACTACTTTCAAAGGCAATGTCAAAACATACGTATTTTGGGCACAGGGTATATGTACTTTTCCAGTTTGTGTTTAGGGAATAAACATAGAGAACAACACACTCAGCAAGTGTAAATCAGTGTGACACCAATAAACCAATTGGTCCAGGCCCAGAGAAGGATCTAAGTTTCAAATTTAGGGACAGAGCCATACCTTTAAGGTTTTGGATTTGGAGTTCATGTTCAGGGCTAACTTTAAATACAGCAAATCTGTTTGAGAGGTCAGGCGGGTTTTTCAAAGCAGGAAATATTCTTGGTAACAGTGATCTTACTTCTGAAAGATTAACATCCTTCATGAGTGGTCAGGCATAATATGTCAGTGCCAACGTTTTCAACAGTGACAGCTCAAAATAAGAAATCAGGATTTGTTCTTGCAAACCTTGTAAGCATGTATGTACTTATAATTCCACTGTAAGTATCTGGCTTTGGCTTCACATAATTTAGTGTCAGAAGAATAAATAAAGTAGTGATAACTCTAATAAGAATAAACAGTTGCTCTTTTACAGTTGCTTTTATTCCATATGCAGCCTGCACATGGTCATGTCCAAGTGTCTTCTTTTTATTTTCTTGTTACATTTATCTCATTCCCACTTTCCAGTGTTTTACATTTTTATTTGCAGTATGAAAATACTTAAATCACTGTTGTAATTTGTTTTTATTGCCCAGTGCGACCGCTTATCGCAGGTGTTTATTTATCTTCGTGAAAAAGGTTCTTACTAGATTTTATTAGTGTTTATGTTTAGAATGCTTCTGCCACATTTCATGGCTCTTGGGCCTCTTGGCTGGGAAAATGTTTTACCATGTGCATCATTATCACTTCCTTCATTATTTTGTACACATTTTTTAGGTCATCCTAAATGTTTTCCATTGTCACTGAAAATAAGCTTAACACATAACAGGTGTGGAGCCAGATGGGGAGCTTGAAAGAAAAATACTAGTTTATCCACTGCAGCGCAGTGTGTCTCTCCATCAAACAGCATGAGCATATATTGATGCAAAGGAGGGTACAACCTTCCCAGCCCACTCCCTCTGTAAATCCTCCTCTTCATAAGTGTCTTGCTTTGAAGGTGCATATGACAGAAGAGAGCTGTGTAAAGCAATTAAGTCTTCCAGGTCCAAAAGTTGTAGGCTGCTGACTATCTGGCTGTCATTCATAGCTCTTCACAGCCTGTTATGTTTTACTGAGGTTTAATATTGTCCTAGTGCTTAGCATCCATTTTTCCTTTCATGGACACAAGGTGTAAACAAAATAGGTGGGGAGTTACCTAAGTATTGCTGAGCTACCTTGGGATTTCTCTGGAGTAAAGGGTGTTAAAGCATTGTTATAAAGGCTTTATAGCACCCTGCTGTCCGACATCAAGTTGGGCTGAATTTAGTACGTGATCAGCAAACAGCTGACTCCCAGTGATTCACAAATACCAGAAAGGTGCCTTTAGGATCACTGCAGCCAGGCAAAATTTGCAAGAGTTTCATGCCTCCTTTTACAAGCACAGGAGCATCAACCAGCCCCATAGTCACAACTGGGAGAAAAGGTGGACAAAGTGGCACACTTTGTCCCGCCCTTTCTGTCTTGGCCTCCACCTGGTGTGGATAAAGATCTGCCCTTAAAAGAGTAGAGAGATGCATTTCGATTCCTGTAGGACTGGGCTCTAAATCAGGAACAGTAATATAATCCTTGTTTTTTCCCTTCCTTCTCTATACTATTATTAGACCATTTCCTTTGTCCCTGTTTCTCATTTTTTGTGCATTTTTAGGAGACCACTATTATATTTTCCTTTTTCTTTAATGTGAATATGTCTAAAGAGTCCATTGTTGTCAGCTGAAATATTTATGTAGTTTAGCGTTCAGTAATTCCATTTGCTCCTTTAATTTGATCCTTTAACTTACTTCTGCTTATTTTTACATACAGTGCCTCCAAATCCTCTGTACCAGATTTGTTTATCTTTTTTAAAAGCTTTCAGCTCTCTGCTTGTAAAACTCTTTGCATTTCATTCCTTACCTAACCACAATGGCCTATGTTGCACTTTTCCCTGTTTAGATTGAAGTGGGAAGAATTTCAACTGCACTCTTTCCAACAGTTGCTTAAACATTTCCCACTTTTCCCCTAGTAGCATTCCCACAGTTAGTAGAAATCCAATCAAAAGTACTTTCCACTCTTCAAAGTCAGCTACTTTATTTCTCTTATGCTTTCTGGTAATATTCTGTGCTCACCCTTGAAATTTGTCTGCCATCTTATATATTTTGAGAGAATGTTATATATATAGTGTGTGTATGTGTGTCTGTGAGTAAATACATGCATGCATGCACACACACAACTATATTTAGCCTTTTTTTTCTTTCTCTCCTCACCTTGGCTTCCAAACTGCTTGTATCCCACTGTTGTGTTTTGGGGTGTTTTTTTTTTAAACCATTGCACTATTTTCTTAGTGTAGCAAAACTATTAGTGGGATGGAGAGACATCTGATACAAGGCATTTGTCCTGTCCTTTGGGACATCTGGCCAACTGGACAACTTGGTGTGAGTTCTGGCACAGGCCACCACCCCAGATGGTTTGGTGGTATGTAGGACAGTGAGAAAGGAGTGGTGTTAGGCTAAGGAGAGAGAGTCTGTCAACAGAAAAAGTTGGATTCATTTTTCCTAAACTGATGAGTGCAGGACTGAAGCTGCCTTTCAGAGCAGAAGTCTCAGAGAGTTACAGAAGGCTACCTGGTGGATAGCCTATCTCAAAACCCATTCCCTGATTATGTGTCATTGTCACACTGCTGCTGTCCCCCAGCCCCGTGTCCTAAGTTTCTGGAAGTCAGAAAAGTCTTTGCAGGAGAAACACATTTGGTGCTTTATACTAACAAGAACTGTAAAAGCATTAGCTAATCAACCCTTTCAAAATCCGTGGGCTTAATTGAGCCCTGTGTGGCTCCAGTTTTATGCTGGTTTGGATCCAGCAATTTCACTGGCATAAAAGAGGATGAATCAGGCACTTGAAGTATTGTTTAATGAACTGGTTGTATAGAAAGGCCAACTGGAGCAGAGGCATGAGGTGGCTCGAGTCAAGATTTTCTGCTCTTGTGCTCATTCTTCAAGGCCATGCTTGCACATCAAGGGCATGTAGTGGGATGTGCAGTTTGGTCAAAGCCAAAAGCTGTGGGCTGTGAGCTAGCTCTTCAGCTGGTTTTAACTGGTACAGCTCACATGAACCCAAGTTTTAATTCATGGAGCAATTCCAGTTTTATACTCTCTGGGGAAACCTGGCCACTGGTCGTAGATCCCAAACTTACACAATATTTGTTTATTTTCTCCACCCAGATAGTGCCTCCAACCCAATTTTATTTCCACATGACTACTTTGCTGCACATTTCTCTTTGAAATCCAGTGTCCAACAATACTTCTCTGCAATGAGTTCTTCCTCACTAATTTTGAAGTGTTGACCTGAGAACTAGCTGGGTGTAAGTGCAGCACCTCCAAACACCCTGTGAAAACCTGAGCAGAACTGCAGCAAGTGAATATATCTGCATTAATAACTGGAATGAAACATTATATTAAAAGTGCAATAGAAAGATGCTAGAACCAAGTAAATAAAAGAACATGCCCCAGCATATGAACTTGGTGGAGGGAGCAGAGGCAGGATTCACTGAGTGTGAATTAATTCACCTGCTGGCATAAAACCAAATGATGCATATTTTATTTTGGGACTTTTCTGTTAAAGCAAATAATCAAAATATAGTGGTGAAATAGCATATGTCTAAACAGTAAACGTATTTGTGCCACATTTTATTTCTCATGTAGCCTTTATTGTGAAGTGTTCAATGAGTTGTCCTGCAACTAGATAGGGACTAGAGCTTTCTGAGCAAGAGACATTTTGAAAGAGCTACTTTGTGAAATGTACAATAATAACTACAGCATCCAGGCTGATCAGGGTTGTTTTATAATATTATCAGCAGGTATTTAAAAACCCCAGTGATTTGTTTGTTTAGTTGAAGTCCTGGGGTTTATTTTTCCTTTTTTTAAAAGTAGTGTGGCAGTAACACTTCTTTTATAAGAGACATAATGTCAACAGAAGGCTAAAGAGCACGTGTCTGTAGAACATCTGCTCTGGGAAGCCACTTGAAAAGTAACCACTCAGTAGCATGATAAGAAAACATCTGTGAAGCACTGGGAGGAATATTAGCAATGGGAGGAGGCAGGGAAGGACAAGTGAAGTTGGACATAGATCAGAGATAGACATCTACCAACTAGCAGCACCTCTGTTATTTCTTTCATGATTACGTCTATATTTAGTGTTAGGATTTTGTTAGAAGCAGGGAGGGATGTGGCAAGGGGAAAAGTGAGTAGGGTGGCCATCGTCTTACCAGGTGCGAGGCTGAAGCCCCAGCTCCCCGCCTTCACCCAGGCAGCCCGGGCGCTGGGGTGGGAGGGAGGCAGGGAGCACATCGCTGGCCAGGCTTGGGGCCAGCGCTGGAGCACTTTGCATAATCACAACCCGGTATGTGTGTGCGTATAGCCCGCTCCTTGTTTTCCTTTGTTGGGCTTTACATGTTGGATGAATCACACAACATTTTATTAGAAAAACACTGTTCTCATTAAAATTGTATATAAACAAGCCATCTGCCTTCACACATCTATTTGAAGTTTTTTTTTAACACTGGCACTTTGATTTCAAGGCACTTATGGAACACTTCTTTGCTGAATACGGGGAGGATGACACATAGCAATGTCTTAAGCATTAAGCCGACATTTGGCTTTAATTGATGTGCAGATTACACTCCATTTTAAAAGCGGGGTAGTTAGTGTTTATTCAATTACACCAATGCAGCTCCTCAGCAACATTTAACAAAGAACATATACTACTGAGACATTTCCCACAACATACCATGGCCTCAGAATCCCATTGGTTTTCTATAGAATAAACAGTCAAGAATTCCTGGAAATTAAAAAACAAAAACCACATGGACGGTAGGAGAAAATTAAATTAGTGACCCTAGGTAGAAACAAGTAAGATTTTCAGGCATCCACTCTGTTTCCAATCTTATTTATTCCTTTTCTGGTATTAATCAACCTCTTAGATTTCCCTTTGGATCTGGCTTTTTCCATTACATATTTAAGGATACTGCAGAATGACAACTTCAATATACTATAGGTTGTATATTCTTCTGAATAACGCACGCAGAAATTGATACATATTTGTAAAGAGTACATGTATGAGAAAGAACTAAGTATAGATAGATGGAAGTGTGTGTCTCTGTATTTAGAGAGGAGGTGAGATGCTGGCAAAGTGGTGCATCAGTTCACTATGAGATGCTCAGTCTACAGAATAAAACAAACCCAGTCTTTTATTGCTGGTTACAGATCCTATTTCACATAATAGATCATGAAATGGAAGGAAGGAGAAACTATGACTAAGAGCCAGGCATAGGAGTCAGGATGTTTTGTCACCCTGAACAAATCAAATTTGCTCATATTCCAAAAAATGGAGCAAATAATTCCAGCTTATTCAAGGTGCTCTGAATCTAACTGGTCAGGAATCCCTACCAGGAAAACATTAAACATATCTTAATGAGGATAGTGTTTGAACACCTCCTTATTTCAGTGGACTTAAACATGGTCCATCCTAACACGGGACAGTTCTGTGAATCACAACCTGAGTGCTGCATTGTAATCTGAAATGGTGACGGCTGCAGCATTTTAAAAAGAAGGGCAGGTACTCCCCATTTATTGAAAATCAGACCTCGTTCAGGTGTCTCCATCTGGGAGAGCAAATGGTAAGACAATAAAACAAGACCCTTCAGGAAAAACCCTTGTCTTTCTGTGGAAAGCAAGTTATGTTGATCATTTGTTGTTTTGATAGGTTGAAGTTCACAATGTTGTTCCTAAATTTTCTGGGATATACAACACAGCAAGCACATGTTTAAGCCTCAGTTTGCAACCTGATCTGCCCAGGCAGACCTTTCTGTTCCTGGGAACTACTGATTCATTTGGCTGTAGGTTGGGAGGAGGCTGCCAGCAAGGATGAGAACTAGCCGTCACCTAAATTGAAGATGTAAACTCCCATCATCTTCTAGGTAAAGAGGTTTTCCATCTTCAGTTGTTTTCCTTGTCCACTTCCAGATGTTTTCATCTCTCTGATCTGCTGGTGAATGGTGAAGATGGTGTTTTGGAGGCAGGCTGTGAGCATTTAACTGTTTTGGAGGTACAACATGGCTAGAATAATACACGCCTTTACAGTCTTTAAGCGATGCCAGTTTAACTTAAGTTTTAAATTGACAAATTGACAGAGCCCTTACGAAGCTCTGTTTAAACTCTTAGCTTGCTTCATACCTTTTTGTCAATTCAGTCTCTTGTGCAAGTTAAACAAGATTTAGGAGTGTCCAAACAATGATCTGTGCCAGTTTAAATACATTGTTTTTTAAAAATATATATAGCTCAGCTGAGTAAGGTTTTGTTTAGAGTTAGGAACATGAACAGTAAAATATAATATGGATTTCATGACCTTATCCCTATTTTCAACATTTCCTGTGCTTCTTTCCATTCATTCATCTAAAATGTTGAGCGTACAGGAGTGTGTACAGCTACTGCCACAGTGAGGAACAATGTTCATTCAGCTCCTTGGTATGACCAGAATGTATATATTTTTGGTAATAAAGGGGTAAAAAAAAAAAAAAAATTAAAAAATAGCATTTTTGTGGCATTTTGACCTTAACTGTTAGAAAAGAGTTATTCAGCAATGAAAACTATCCCAAAGTTTACCAAACTTTTTGAAATCTAAAGAACACTTGACCAAGTTTGATTTTCTCCAGACTCATTGCCTGTCCGGTGCTGATGACGAAAATTGTCTTCATCACCTGCAACATTCCTTATTCTTCCCAGGGATACATAGGGGAGAAAAAAGACTCTAATGCTAATAAACATGCAAGCCATTTATTTCAATAGTTAGTAATCGCTGTATAACGATTTACAAAAATTGCACATCCTCTGTTTAACTAAGGTTTTGCCTGTGATCATCATAATCAGTTCTGCCTGTTTGAAGAAACGCATGCTTGCACAGCTTGAAACATTTAAAACCTTTCAAGCTGGGCTTTGGCACCTCTGATGGTATGTACTGTGCTTATGACAGTTAATCATGTGAACTGAACTTTTTTTCCCTTCCCTTTAAACTTGGTAGATTTAAGATTATCTTTTTTTTTCTCATATTATTTCTTCAAAGTTAAATTTCCAGTGCATGAAACTACTTGACCTGGAAAATAAACACAGCACTGCGTATAGCACTGTGGGATAGCAAAAGAAATCTGATCTGTAACTAACAAAAGAGACATGTAAAACAATGAGGGCCTAATTTTCTGTGGTGTTTTAGCAACAGTTTTAGGGTATCTAAACAGATAGATGTGTCTGCAATTGTCCTCAATGTTCAGTACCTTCCATAAAGGAGTTTTAAAAATCTGTTCCTTGAATCTTCAGTGACCTATCTTTAATTTCCTCAAAGTAATAAAGGTTGACACATATTACAGACTTCAGTGGAAACAGCTGGTGTTTACTCCCTCTGAGAAAATCAGGCCCTGCAGACCAGAATGTCTGCTGGTGAACCGTGACTGGGCTCCTCTCACAACAGTGAAGGTGTCTAATTTTACACCTGTGGACTCTTCCAGTGCTGCACTACCTTCACTGTGATTTTTTTTTTTTCTAATGTCCAGACAGAATTTTGTTCCCTATAACCTGTGACTGTTGCCTCTTTTCCTTTTGCTGTGTGCCTTGAGAAGAGTCTGGCTCTGTCTCTTCTATGATCACCCTTTCATAAGGGAGTGGCAGGCAGGAGTTAAATCCCATCCTTAGCCTCTTTTTCTCCAGGCTGAACAAACCTAACCTTCTCGGTTTCTCCTTTTACTTCGTGTGCTCCAGTCTCACCATCTTGTTGGCTCTCCATTGCACTCACTCCAGTTTGTCAGTGTCTTTCTTGCATGGAGGAAGGGACAAAATTAGACATAGTATTCCAAATGCACCCTCAGGAAAGCCAAATAGAAGGGAATGATTAGCAAAACTATATTCACTTTGCGTTACAATACTTACAAAATTATTCCATGTTTCCTGGCATGGGATATTTGGCTGATGTTCTCAAACAACTCTAGACATCCCCACTCGATGCAGGCGAACATAGCAGAGATGCAAATTCTAGCATTGCTCATAAACGCTGTGTCCCATGTTTGAGCAAGTTGAATCTGATACATGGCAACAGATCTCCTGAAGGAACAGAAGTACCTTGTAGATCAGTATTGCCATTATCAATTATATATATATATCTATAAGATCATATGTCAGAGCCTCTGTCGGCATTATGCATTCAAATACCAGTCGGGATCTGCCTGGACTAGATATGAACTAGGCAGTGACCTCAAGGAGGAAGTTTCCATGAGCTCTGAACAATACAGTCCTGGTCAGTTCTTCTCAATTACATAAAATAACAATTTCAGGGATGGAGTAGCCATTAGTCATATTAAGATAGCGCAAAGATGGTTGCCTTGTCTTAGTAACATAATGGATCACGATACTCTCACATTAAAGAAGGCTGAAGAAGACGACAGAAGCTAAAAACAAATGGGCCCTTTGTAAATGTTTGGATAAAGTTTGCATATGGTTTCTCATTGAGATTGCAGGCCACAATTCTATGGAGTAATTCCAGTTCTATGGAACAGATAAATTATGCAAGAGATAATCAGTGATTTAAGCTCGAGATTAGTTTCTTAAAGGACTGTAGGGAAATCATCTGGTTTTTTAGACCGTCTCAAAGTGTGCTCTACCATTCTGGTTCACAACATAAATGCCCACAGAATTTTTGCATCATCAATATACCTTATTTTGTCAGAGACAAAAAAATAATATAATGGAATAAAGAAGTCACTGCTTTTCCCCTAAAAAAGTCACTTCCTTTAAGAAAACAACTGTCTATCCCCCTTTCTAGACATCAGGCTCCAGTACAAAGATGTAGCAGCAGAGGATGGTATAGATTGCCCCTCTTTACCTGTAGACATTCAGTGATGCCATAAAAGCAGATTCTCATACTGCTTCTGTCATCTTGGCTGCACCATTCTTTTCATGCTCTTATGGCATCTTGTCTTAGTTTGATAACATTTTTTTCTCTTTTCTTTGAGTAGTGCCTTGTATGGGGTCTGACTTTGATGGGCACTTCCAGATACCAAGTCAATGCAAATGCTATCGTGAACATAGCTGAGTGTTGCTAATACATTATTACATTATATATTTGTGAGGTATTTCAGTGTTTCAGCAGAGAAGGCAAGTTAGAAATGCTGAGTGTTTAAGCACGTGGATTGTGGTGTTCAAGAAAATGATTGCATCTGACACCACTAGATGCAATTTTGTTTTTCCATTCTGTTTATATTGGGCATATCTGGCATTTCAAAGCAGCATCAAAAGGTAACACTAAGTATTGAATACATGCTTATTTATAGCTATCCCTCGCCTCATGCAGGTTCTTCAAAGATTATGCTGAAGTGATCTCTGTACATAGGGCTTGTCTCTGCATTTTTATATGGAGAATATGTTATTTTTTCACTTTATTTTGGAGTGGTAAATAGGAATCACAAATAGCTTTTCTTTGCCTGAAAGGGTTGTATGTTTTACTTTATTAGTTACTTACAGAGTTCAAACATATTATATATACTGGATTTCTGTCCTTAAATATGCTTTACAGTACAACTCATGATGCTGCCATCCCAGAATTTTGGCTATAAGCTGTAAGAATAGGAAGGAAGGTCAGCAAGATCGTATTTTTAAAAGTCTAAGGAAGTATAAGGCTCCTGATAGGGTAATTTTGGCAAGCTAAAGTTCTTTCACTTCTAATTATCCTGGAGTCATCAATAGTCACATTTTCCTTTATCACTTTAAGCAGACACAGGATTTGGAGTTTTGTTTTGTATATGCTATTAAAATAGCAGATTTTTTCTATTCTAGAGATGTAATATGGGTTGTATGAGTTTTAGTGAGATACTTGGAGTTACAGTAGAAGCGACCCAATCGAGTTGATGGGTTGATGTGCATAAAAGAGGGCCACATTGCAACAGAATGTTCATGTGACCAAAATAATGACAGCATATTAATTGCAATCAGGTTTGTTTTAGTCTTTTCTGATGGTGAGCCGTGTTTCCAGATGGTCAGAATAATGTTTTTGGCAACCAAGATTAAGTGCTTGCAAAAGTCCTTACAAGTAGTTCACCAGCAGAGTTATCATAAAGTAGACTTGTCAGCTTAGGTGAAATTTTCTTTACATTCTCTTTTGAAAAATGAAGGGGAGCAAGAAGATCATGACAACTGCTTTGAAGTGAGAAGTCATCCTGGATGAGAATTTGGAAGAGAGTCGTGGGTGTGCTTTCAGAAGGGTGTTCTGTAGCACAGTGACTTGTTTCCCAGTCTGTACACTGTCATAGTGACTAAGCACTGTGGCACATTGAAGGCATTTGTGAATTTCTAAAGGTAAATCAACATGATTTATGGGAATTGATAAGGAACTGGATAGATGAAGGTATGTTTCATCTTGTCTCATACCAACTTTGTGATTTTACCTCATTTAGCTTTCCATTTTGGTAAATATGTCACACAATGTTTCAAAAATAAATCTTTTTTGAAGATGTTTGATGTTTCTTGATAGGAGCTGAAGAACAGCAATGTGCCCTCTACCATACCTTTACTGTGTTGCCTGGAACCCTGCAACTTTGTTTATTGCAACATTATTCCACATTATTTGTCACATATACTTGGACACAAATAGACCACTTTTATTCAAGAGAGATTAATGACAGAGCTAACTTGCTGATTTAATAATCTCTGGGACCTAAAAGGGTGTATTTCAGGGACCAAATTTCCCTCTTCAGTTTTGTTTACAGTTTATGTTGTTCACACATATTAAGTAACTTCTAGCAGTTTTGGCTGAAAATTTAGTCAAGAGGCTGAACTCATATGTAGTCAGCATTTCTTCATCACACAGACACGCACTATTCATAACGTAAGTGACATTTGACTCACACTTAACAACCTAATTATTTTCTTGCAAGGATGTGTATTAAACTAGATTCAGAGTCAGAAGATGTTTGCTGCCTGTGTACAGCAAAACAAGGCCCCCTTAGTTTTCTGTGGTCAACATTAACCTACATTTTGAAGGGAAGTCTTTGTTTTACGATGCTTTACAAACTTGTGAACTCAAGAAAGTTCTTAGCATTTTTTTTTAATGCATGCCTGTAAGTAAACAGCGGGCTACCTCAGCGCTAGCTAGCAATGGCGTTGGGGTCTGAGCTGGCTTCTGTTGTGAAAAATGGCTAGCCTTCACTGGTGAAAAAATCCCACTTATTCCAGGAGGCCAGGGTGTACCCTGTGGTGGTACACTCACTTGTGGAGCATTCATTTCTCCCACAGCCTCCCAAAGGGATCACAGCCGGAGTCTTGGTCAGTATCTATGATTTGTCAGATAACTAGTGATTCTGGTAGTCTCGAGCTCAAAAACTTGAACCCAGGATGTATTGTCCAGTGCAAAGTTCCACAAATCACCTCTTCCTCTTAAGCAGCTTTTTACTAGTAGCTAAAGCTGAGTAATTGGCCAGGCTATCTATTTAGTTTTCAGTCTTCTCCAAGGAATCTTCTTGGTGATGGGATTTTTCCTAGTGAGTGATGCAGAATCCTTCTGCGTGCAAAGATCTATAGCAGTGTTTTATACCTGAAAAATATTTCAGCTGGGAAATATCCTTAAACCTTCTGCTTTTGGCTAAATGTGTTATTAATCCTCAGTTTGGCTACACAGCAATGATAGTTGGCTATTGTCAGGATTTTCTTGGCTAATGCTGCTTCAGAAATAAAGCAAACACTAAGGCACATCTGAAAGGAAAAAATTTCAGCCCAAGCAAGGTACTTGATATTTTTTGTACATGTTATTGCTAGATGTGATTGAAAGGTGTTTGTGTGTGAACTGGATTCATCCCTTTCAAAGTCTGGCACATCTCACTCCCATAGTTCACATACAGTTTAGATTTAGAGATAACTGGCAATGTATACAGCAACTGGTTACTCTGTAAGTAGTATTAAATGGATAGAAATCTGAATGATGACCCTGGAAGGTGATCTGAGACTCTGGAGCATTGAGGATGAAGGATTCTGATCTGTTACCTGTTAGTATGGAAATGACACCATCTTAAAGACACCCAGAATGTCAAAGTACCCTTTCCCTGTTTACATGGAGTTACCTGTAAATACATCGAGAATATTGCCTGTTGCTTTTTAACAGGAGACAACATGACTCCTTAGCCCTTAACAATCATCTGGGGCTGTTGGCATGAGTCCTGGGTCCCATTTGCCATCAGCACTTGCCCATGGCAGTTAACCCCTGGGCTCCTCTGGTGTGTGGGCTCAGTGCAGTTATACCACCTGCATATCTGATGGCTTTGCCACAGGTTTGGGAACTCAGCTTTTCCATTGCCTGCTACCATGACAGAGATTTCTCTTTCGGGCTTCACAGTGTCCATCCTGAATCTCTTCTCTTTTCCTTGTTCTGTACTTTAATTCTCAGAAGGCTGTCCCAGGAGGAAAGCTTTCAGATAGCTGAGGCTTGACTCTGTCCCCACTGATTACTCAGATAAATTATCCAGATTACTTACCAGCAGTAGCAGCACTTTGCTGCATCTTCACTTCTCTGATACACTGAGAAAAAAGAACTCATATTGTTCCAGGGCTTTCAGACATGAGGATAAGGTAATACTGTTAAAAATATTGCAGATAATGATTCTTTCTTAAATGATTTTTTTAAGATTAAATCTTAGAAATTGGAGGGAAGCCCTGGAGTACACAGCACTGTAGCCTGTCATTTCTGCAAATTCCTTTCATCACCTTTATTTGCTAATGCGTACATTATATGTGATTTGTAGGCCTGAGTCAATAGTCTGGATTCACATTCAGGAATGTTTGCAATCGATCCCTTACTTTTCAGTCTGTGTCTTCCCTAGGGTATAGGGAAGGACTTCATATTTCTTGTGAGCATTAATGTATGTCATGACAGATACTTACAGAACAAAAATCTAGTTGTGTTAAAAAAGGTACTAGGCTGAAATTACAGATCACCACCCTGCAAAATCACAAAGGACAGCTGAGGAAGATAGGTTTGACTCGAGCGATTTCTAGGAGGAAAACCAGTACGCTCAAGTATTTACTGAAGAATTGTTATTGCACATATATAAGTGAAAGGTATCTCTGCACCACTGATTCAATTTTTACTTTGTCTTATAGTTAGATTATAGCTTCACTGGGACACTAATTGTTGCCCTATTTCATGCTGTACAAGGCTCCTGCCATACAAATAGGATCCTTAGGCACTGAAGCAAAGGGAAGAAGACAACACTTACACTGGGACATGTGTTAATAATGCTGAAAAGGAGATCAGATCTTCCGTCTGATTCCTGCTGTAGTAACATTCAATTGTCTTTTCTTTTCCTGTTTGAATGTTTGCATTTTTCTCTTTTTCTTGTTGTTTTTTTTTTTTTTTTTTTACATTTTAAATATATAAAAAACAAGCCCTGTTCTTGTATGTGCTTTCTTTTTGAGCTAAAAATAGCAGAAAAGATTGTAGCACTGCATCAGCTATTTGAAAGGCGACCAGGGACCAATATTGTCTCTGTTTCTTCCATCTGAAAATTTCCTGTGCTTCAACAGTGATATTTCCTACTTTTTTCTACCTGAGCTTTGGCCAAAGCCAAGACTAAATTTCTACATATTTACATATGTAGAAATCTGTATGTAGAAGTCTGGAACAAGAATTCTGAGATCCTTAATTAAAAGGTGCTTCTGAAGTGAAGTAGTATCACATGATTTGTTTTCCCCCCTGTAGTATTGACTAACATCAGAAATATATGATTTGTTCCCATCCCCAAAATGCTATACTGAGGGCTAATAGTAGAGAAATAAAAAAAGAAAGAAGGTGAAAGTGAATTGCATTCCCTACCAACTCCGACAGCAATTTTTGGATTTTCTCATCTCTTTGAAGAGGTATCAAAATCTGAACATGATAATTAAGAGAAATTTTGACTGAGCAGCATTCATGTATCCTAGAAGTTCTGCAATTTTCTTGGAAAATTAAAGCTAAGATTCAGCCACCTAACTTTTGACCCATGACTAATGCCTAGAGAGAAACCTAGTCACTCTAAGCTTCATTTCCAGGCAGTAGGAAGAGATGTAGGATGGATTTGGCTGAGGGGAGGAGAGTGTAGTTTCATTTCAGATATGCTTCAGTGTTTCATAAACGGCCAGCTGGGATATTTGGAACTGAACTCTTCAGTCCTACTGTAATAGGAGTTTAGCCAGAGTGAACACTGCATCTTCAGACCCTTCTGTGTTTTAATCTCCTACTTCATAACACTGGTGTGTCACTAAGTTCTTCAGAAAAATAGCCAGTAATGTTGTCTAAAACCACAGAACTCTCTGAATCCCAGCAGTGGTCTGCCATCACGTTTATATGTGTGCATCTCTTCTCTAAATACCTCTAACCTCATCTCCATTGCTCATAGACTCTGGATTGTGTTTATGAAAATATGTTTGGAATATAATTCCTTATAAAAGTACTTTGTGCTAAAGCTGCTTGGAGATCTCTCTTCCAAGGATCAACTTCAGAGGATTTCCAAGCTGCAACCACAAATTGTGTCAGTTGTTTTCTGTAAGAAATACAGTACTTCATTATTGCCACAGGGGGTACTGTTGGCTTAATTTTGTATTTGAGTCACTGCTGCTGAAATTATTAAGTTAATGATTTATGCTCCTATGATACAACAATCTCTAGTGTTTAAATTGGTTACTATGTTTTGTTTACTGTTTATAACTACCACAGTTGTTTTAAATGCCACTAAAACTACTTGCCAGCTTGTATGGTTTATTTATCCCTGCAGATTTTTACAAACCACGGATTGATATAGGGGAAAAAAAAAACCTATAGTGATTTATGCTTGAAAAAAAATCCCAAGAGCTATGAATTACCCAGTGTTCTGCTATATAGAAAAAATAGCAGTCTAGTGACACTGAACAATGGATGTCAAAACCTACTTATTCTAGCGCTTGCTTCTGGTTTTATCATAGTGGAAAATTTGAGTGCTTTTTTCTTTCTTTTTCTTTGAGTACTATGACTGCATCAGTTTTGGACTATGAGCTCACTAGTTTTTCCCCAGGGTTCTTCCTCATCATGCCATGTTAAGTACTTGATTCACTTAAACAGACTGATGTTTGCAAAAGTGGAAAAAATGTCCCAGAATTCGCTGCTTGACAGAAGGTTAGCTCATTTAAGCTCCTGGTGCACACAGAAAATTTAAGAGGCTGATCTACAGTTTCAGGGAAATCATCTGATAACAAAGCTGGGTAGATTCTGTGGCTCTCTATTGCTTTGAAGAAAAGAAGCACTTATTGTTTTTTACTGGAAAAAGCACAGAGCAGTGAGAACATAGCTGAACTGTGTAGGGCAGGACGCGGAGATTTCACCAGTGTGTTACAGCAGTTGCAAGACAGTATGACAAGGGGCACTTTCCTTCACTCTGCTGGGTGAAATTATGGTCAGAGTAAAGCAAAAAAACTGCTTCTGACGTCACATCTTAGACCTCCTTTTCTGCAGCACTAATACCCATTTTGCATTTGTCTCCTTTTGTGTGCCCCCTGAGCCACCACTTCCATACGCTTAGCCAGTTGCTTACTGGTGAGTTTGTGATCAAAACTAGGAGTACAAGTTAAATTGGTTTATGGCGATATGTAAAACGTAGAGGACAACTCTTATAGATAGCTAGAATCACAAATTCCACTGACCAGCTCCATCTCCATAGATACATGTAGCGTTCGTTACATATCAAGGTTATACTGGCGGATCTCCAGCCGACCCGGGCTGGGGAAGGAACAGTCAGCACACACACTGTGGGTGTTCAGCTTCAACGTTTATTGCGCAGTTGTTTACCTTTATACTCCCAGCAGTAGGTGTGTCATGTTATAAGGGGCGGAGATAAGGGAGGGTCAACCCTTAACTCTTTCCGTACAGCACGTGATCTTCCGGTCACCAGCCCTTATCTTTACTACAGATACACAGACTATGGATCAACATCTGAACTGCTTTTCATTCAGCAGAGAGGTCAGGAGCACATGTTGCTGATCCACCCCTCAACTTTCAGTGGTTCAGCCACTGGCCTGGTTCCCAGCAACTTCAGGCTGTTCAAACAGCCAAAAATTGATGGAGTTGATTAGGTGATGCTGTAGGAGCCATCCCAGCAGCAACGCACTACCAGAACCCCCTTACTCCCCAACACATGGGCTGGGATTTTCCCACTGTTAAGATCTCTTAAATCTAATACTTATCATCAGACCAGTGTCAAATGCTTGTTGCAGCAAGGAGCGATGAACCTGAGAGTTTCAAGTGGAAGGGAGATGCTGGCAACGTAGAAAATCAGGCAGAAGTATTTTAAGAAGAAAAAGTATAGGATGTCACTTCTATGCTACAATATAATGTAAACCCAAGGACTTTTAGCTAATAGGGCTCCAGTATTTCTGTCTCAGATTTCCCAACAGAGGAGTGACACAGATACTATACACAACAGAATCAATGCATTTGGGGTCCGTCTGACTTACTACATGAAGCAATACGACCACCTGGTGATCTGCACATACACTTGCCTGGGGCTGCTGTACATCTGGCAGCCAGAGAGCTACCTTTTCTCTGGGCTAACTTATCCAGACAAATGGGAAGAATTATCTTTTACTACCCAGAGAACATTTCCAGGCAGAAAGAGAGGATATATTGTGGGAAACCCAAAACATTTATACCCCCAGCTAGTGACACAACCTGTTACATGTGGCCTCTCACAAATTCATGCTATAGTTTCATTAACTGACAGCGTGCAAGCAAGTATGAAGTCCTAAAAGCCACAACAGAAAAGCCTTGAGCTCTACACTAAATGAATGTAGGCTTAAGTTAAGTTTTAGGTATGTTTTCACATGCCTACCATGATCTTTCTGTGCACCCAATCCATCCTTCTCAAGAAATCCTGCAGAGAGAACAAAGGCATTTCATGTGATATGGGAGAATATCTCTAATACGAAGAAAACTTCAGATGTGTGAGTGAGAAGAGCATGAATTCATGGAAGAGATGTGGTGGGGAGAGGAAGGGTTGGCTATCCAGAGCACAGCTTTGAGGAACTGCATCCAATCCTGTAAACTCTTCCTAGTGTGGGCTGGGAGAAGATACAGATGTGAGTAATTCCTCCAGAGCTTCCTTTGAAATGCAAATGAATTTTACCTAAGATGTGCTTCAGCAGCTAGTGGTGTGCACAGGCAGCAGGTGCCCAGGGTGACTGGAGGGTGGGATGCACTGCCTGTTTGTCCTGTCTGTTAGAAGACCTGCAGACTGCCAGCGCAAAGTGCCCAGCTCCAGCGCGATTTCACACACCCTCAGCTGACATATACCTTCGTGGGAGGTTAAAACTGGCATCCAGTAGCAGAAGTCCATGGGTGCTGCTGTCCAGCCTCTCGTTAGTGAATGCATCAGTGTGGAGAAGAAGCTGCCAAAGGAAAATGCATGTAGTCTTCTTGCTTCAGGAGGTATCTTTTTAAGCTAAATGAGCACCTAATCAGAGATGAGCTACGCTTTTTATGTACTTTCAGAGACATTCCTTGTGAATTTTTCCAGGGCTGGAATGCTGTATTTGTGATATTTCCCTTAATAAAGCATTCAGGAGTTGTTTTTCAAGGAGGTGTATAAATATGGGAGTCCACCGTGCAAGGGAGGTCATGTTTAGAAGATGTGAGAACCTATTGGCAGAATTACCCTGCGGCTTTAATTTATATGACTTGAAGCTATATTTTTTTTTCCTCCCAGATTATAAAATAACACTAATCTGTGTGTTAATGTGTGGCCTGTGAAAGGTGTGTGAAAGGTCTACTTGGCCCTCTGCAAGGAAAAGGCTCGTCTCCTCTCATTTAGATGACTCAAAAGGTTCTCTAGGTGGAAATTAACTCATCTAGGAAAGTATCCATGGCAAGAAAAACATGAAAAAATTATTTTCTGGCATCAGGAAAAATTTTTCCTTAGTACATTGGGGTACTACAACTGTGGGAAAATAAAGGAAGGTGATAAACCTAAACTACAAGCTATCTGGAAACAACTCCCCCATGCACAATACACATGAGCCCACACCTCTGAGTGGTTTTTAGAGGACTAAGTGAAAGATTTCAAACAGACCAAGTAAGAAAGGAGACTCTTATTTTCGTTTTCTTTCATTTAGGGTTTAGGGTGAAGTATTGATAGAAAAATGTAAAGGATTATTTCTCCCTGTGATGTGAAAGCTTGAAGTGGGAACCTTGTGTCTCAGAAGTAAAAATTAATATTAAGCACAAAAGAGTTATATCTCCATTACTCTAGCAGGAAGACAATACTTCTTGAAGCACTGAGAACATCAAAACAGCAGAGGCAAGAGAAGCTGCAAGCTCAAGTCAACTTTGTGCTGCTAAAACAAATGGAAAATGTCAGTTTTCAGAAATTAATTGTAATTTTTCAATGTGTTTTAATGCATCACTGCTGATCAGCCAGAAGAGAACTGTATAAAAGAGCCTCTAGTGAGGTATGAGGTGTTTCACTGTTTTTACCAAGCAATAAAATTGTGTAGTATGAGGGCAATATAAAACTGTACATTTTTTACAATTCAACCCTTTTTTTTTTTTTAAATATGTTTTAATCCTGGATGTAAAATTTGCCCTATTAGATGAATGACTATATAATTATTCCTCCAGCTTTTCACTGTTACAGCAGGGGCCAGTGTTCTTTACAGTTTTTGCTTTACCATGAAATATAAATATTAGATTTGCATATATGATTTTAACAGCTTTTATTTAAATAAAATCATAACATTCTGGTATGACATTTCCAAAACTCTTCCTGTTAACTCTGGAAACACTCTTTACTGCTGGATTCGATACACCGTATATTCATGAACTTTATATAAATAATAGGTATCTTAGAGGACCATAAAGACTGGTCTTCTTCCTTTTTTCTTCTTCTAAAGCTTCTTCTTCTAAAGCTTCTTCCTTTCTACTGGGGACAAAAATCCAAGTCAGAATGTCATTTGCTCAGCACTTTGTATTTTCACTAAAGTTGGTGGGAATTGAATTTACTGTCTAGAATTAATTTGATTTAAACAATATTTGTTCAACACTTGATTCTTTATTTTGGAGCTGTGATCACTATACAAGTTGAGAATCAGACCCATCATTTTTGAGGAGGGCAAAGGAAAATATTTTCTACATTTTCTTTTCACTTTTATTCACTGCATTAAAATGCCTTTGCCACTTAACCACGCACGAGGTTCATCCCCCCCTCTCTGTGTCTTGGCTCCCTTTCTGCCCTCCCAGTCCATCTGACTCAGTTCTTCTGTTTCTTTTGCTTCCCACCCTCAGTTACTGTGCTATCAGTAAAACCAGTTTTGAAGTAAAACTCTCACACTCCACAAGACCATTCATATGTGTGGTATACTGACTTTTTCAGCACAGGACTTGCTACCTCTCCCTATATTGAACTCTTCACTCTTACTAGCGCCTTCTGTTTCCTGTCCATAAGCCAGCTTTAAAGCTTACAATATTTGTACAGTCCTCTCTCTCTCTCTGCTTTTTCAGGGTTTTCTGAGACTTTCGTTACACCAGCTATCATGCAGAGTTGTGCAAGAGGGAGGAGACCACCGAAGGTTGTCCTCCCTCTTTGCTTGGCTTTTGTGCTGTGCCTAATGGAAACCTCTGTGCTTGGGACAGCACCTGCTCTTCTACTGGGGTTTAAATCAGAAGGAAAAGTGTTTATTTCAGTGGACCTTAGGCTGTGCCCCAATGCAGTGAAACAAATCATCTCCCATCAGAGAGCAGAATGGATTGAAGAGGAGGCTGGGTCCTTGTCCTCTTCTCCTTGCATCATTTCCTAGTGACTGGGTGGGAAGAGGACTGCAAAGAGCAGGAGATGGAAGGCAGAAGTTCCTACACTCACTCCTCAGATGAGGAGGCCAAAGATTTCATACTGAAGCACAAAAAATGGACTTCATTTTAACCTCCCTAATAAGAAATGAAAAGTAAACGATACTTCAAGAACAGCATGACAACTATCAGTAAACAGTTAAAACTTCCATGCAGAAGAAACGAGGTTACATCAAGTTACCAAATGTTTTCTATAACACGATATTCCTCTCCTGTGGACAATTAGGAAGACTGTTCTGCATTGGAGGACTAGTGTTGACAGCATAGAGCAATGGACATTTCAATGAAAAAGTTGCTGTTCTTTTCCTCCTGAGATCCAATAAAGATTTTATGCGTTGGGGTTTGCCTTATTTCACTTCCATTGTGATGTTAAGTACAGAATGGTGGTATTTATTTATGCTACACTATCTGTTTGCATGAAAACATAACTATAAACAGGTACTTTCATTTTCAATGGAAACCGTGTAACTAATGTTTTCCAGTGACCACTTACACTGATTTTAAACGATGTACCAAGTGACTTTTTAAAAGGGACTGGAGCAATAGTTACATGGCATAGCACCAATTTTTAACTCCATGTTTGGTAATCTATCATACACAAGCAAATCAATCCTCATTTGCCAAAGAAATGCTAATAGTGCCTTACTAGACCGTAAAATCGCTAAGTAAAGTTTTTCTGGCTTGTTCCCCATTGGATCTCTATTCTTGAAAATCATTCTCACTATGAAGCATCTGCCCCTCTCTTGGTCTTCCATATTCTGCACATCTTCAAAGCCTGACTACTGTCCACAGTGACAATCATGTGTGCGATCTCGTTTTCAGGTCCAGGTAACAAGGCCGCTACTTCCTGAGCTCAATAACTGTCATTGTCATCATGGTCAGGAAGATACACTTTTTAGCAGTGCAGTTCTTTGTTCTCAATTCTGCCCTCTCTGGCTTTCCCTGAGGGTGCTCTGCTCCAGGTCAGCAAGAAGAGAGGAAGCAGAAACGTGGTTGTTTTCCCACCCTGCTTAGAGGACCCAGGTTGATCACATACTTTGGATGATGTACAGATAAACATACGGACCTTGAAGTAGTTGTCCAAATGGGACATACAGAATTCTGGAGAGGCAGCTGTAATTAATTTAGTATTACAGTAAATCCTTGGCTCCTTCCTGAGGGCGAGGGTAGGCCAGGAAGCTGTAACGAGGAGCCTGTTGTTCTTACACCACCCAAGTGCCTTCTAGAAGGTGAGCTGGCCTTCCTTGGGAAGGGTCCATCGCAGGCTCTGGTCCTGGGCAATAGAGGGCAATCCTGCATACACCCAAGACAACAGGTCAAAATTAGGCTTGTCAATTGTCCTACATAGCCAAGTCAGTAAGAGATTAAAATAATAGTTAAGAAAAATCCATTTCTGCCTCTTCACCAAAAGTTTCCCTTTCCTCAGCTGAAAAAGGGCCACAGAAATATTGCAAGCAAAGATTTTCTCCTGGGATATAGGAGTGGGAACAAGTAACTAGGGGATGGAAAGGGAACCTTTGTGCACAATGGTAAAGAGGGATACCCATCCTATTACAGTCCTGTTATAAATCACCCTCTAGGAATTATGCCATAGGACTATTAAGCCAAAAGACTATCAGTTTTCCAGGATCCTGTTCTGATGATCCTCAAATAGAGTATCATTTTGGGGAATTTTTCTTTTTTTTTTTAAATCTAGTGATCTAATTGCTGTGCTATACTTTTCAGAGACCTATGGAACTAACCCAAGAAATATCTCTGCTAGAGACAGTCCTGGGAGTCTGATTTACCAGCCCACTTATGTAGGCTAGAGCTGCCAACACAAAGCCAGAGTCCACAAGACCTTCATCTCATCTATGAACTAGATTGATCAGTCAAAGCTACTAGAAGTCAAAACTAAATCTGATCACTAATTATTACTGCTTTGCAGTGTAAGAAAATAGAAGGTCCCTAAATCATTATAATTTCTGGTAGGGATCAAATTAAATTCTCCTGTGCTTTAATTACAGTAGTTTTGCAAAACCTGCAGACTTTCCATGTACAGTGTAATACAGAGGTCTGCTGACATTTTTCAGAGCACACAGATAACAGAGAGAGAAAATAACAGATTGAAATGTAGATAGCAAAAAAAAAAAAAAAGTAGTGTTTTGTTGAATGTCCCACCTGAATTCTAAAGCCCATGGGAGAGTGCTTTAGTTCTAAAGATGTTTTTGCTACTTGGAAATCCTTCAAAGAATCAATTCTAAACTGCTCAGCAACATCCTTCATTTCCCAATGAGAGAAATCAAAATGAATTGGGATTGACATGTAGGAAAGGAGGGAGAGAGAGAGGGAAGGAAGGAGGGAGGGAGGGAGGGAGAGAAGTTGGTTGATTTTTTCATACTGCCTTAGCAAAAATTGCATGTTAATTTGACTCAGAAAAAAAGGTGCAATAAGAAGAAAACAAGAAGGGGGGGGAAAAGAGAAAATAAATACTGCATGAATTAATAAATTTTACATTAATAAAACGAAACAAGAATGGAGCAATTGATCTTGTAAATAATTAATGATCTTTTAGGAGGATTTATCAGGTGCTGCCATTAAAATATATTTTAAAATATTATTCATGGAATATACAGGAAAAGCTACAGAGCCTTAGAGACTGAATGAAAGGATGTAAAGCATTACAGAGATTTCATTTGTAACCCTTTGTGTCGAGTTTTTAAATACCTTACAGTGATGACAAGAAGACTGGCGTTTGAGCAGAGCTTCAGTTAGTGTTGCAGCTGTAATTCATCACAGATGGGGTTTATTTGATTTTATCTATCATGCCTTCTTTGAGATTAAGCATCAGGGGCTGGGTAGTATCTTCAGTAAGTGAGTTTGTGTGGGTATAATCTCTCGCTCTTTGTTGGTGGCCAAGTGGGCAGGCACTCTGAATGCTGGATGCCTTAGGATAAGCAGGGTCACGTTCATCCAGTGTCACTGCACTGGTTCAGTCGAGTGCATCAGGAGTTAACTGTGAGAAATGCGCACGTGTCAGGTTGTAATAACTCTTCTCCCTGGAATCTCTGAGGAGCTGCTCTGAATCACATCAGTGAATCATGATCCTTAAGAGTTGGGTCTGTCTCGTCTAACTTCAGCGATGCTCATTTAAACTCTGTCTGGAGTCAGTGGAGAGAGGTAGGCACCCTCACAAATCCATCTTAGGATGGAATTAACTGGGCCATGTAGACCAGAGGGGGAATGACTAATTTAGACTGTATGCCTAAAATTTAGGTGACCAAGTAGGATGAGATGAATGTACAGTCATTCTCTGTGACTGTACTAGCTGGAGAATTAATGGAGCAGTGCTCACTTTGCTGTCCCATCACAGTTGCTCACTGCCCTGCACCACAAGCATACCTTGAATATGGGAGCAGTGGCAGTGATGGGAGGATCAGGATGTGGAAACACTATACTCCTTGGAAATTCTCCTTTAGTGAAGGATTTCACAAGACAAGGCTTGCTGGGGTAATTTCAGCTTTTTTATTGCCTCTTTAAGCCTCTGACATAGGGTGCAAACAACTGAAAGTCCTGACTTTGCAATGTTATATGTAGAGCTCTGAATTTGGGAAGTTGCATGTGTAGGACTCCCTTTTCATACTTCCCTTAGAAAGCTGGCAGAGCTCTAATCCATGCAATAGTATACACCAAGCTTTCTGTAGAAAGCTGAGAGTAAGCCCCGTATTATAATCAAAGCAAGGTCTACCAGCAGTTGTGTAAGACAAGACCAGTTCTTCATTTTGAATTTGTGTCTTTCTCCTTGCTGTCTTTCTTTTAGTTCTGTGATGCAAATGGACCTGTCAGTTGCAGCAGTGTGAATCTGACCTCATTTGAGGTTCATTTTTGCAAAGAAAAGGAGGTCTGTTCACCAGGCTCTGGAGATGTTCAGACTGTGTTCCTCCTTTGATCTCCAAAGCAGGCTGGGCTCACAGCCTAAGCCTCTATTGCCAAAAATTCTGTGACCCCACAACTCGAACTACTAATAAGATACCATCTGTTTTATGAGGGTGAGAGTAAATTCAAATTTAAAGTGAGAGGCACGCCTCATAATATAGGTGAATAAATACATAGTGACATAGCACCATTAGTGCTATATGTATGTGAGATGTCCAGTCATATGGGCCACACGTAGATGACCATACTTTAGAAGACAGGGTGGGTCAGTCACCTTGCAGTTTATCTGGGGAAATCACTATATTAATAAGAATCAACCACAGAAGAAAGCAGAGCTTTAAATGTAATGTTCACTTCTTTTTTTTTTTTTTTTTCTTTTATGATGTTTCAAATATTCCTCATTCCTCAGTAACTTCTGTCATCCGGAGTTGTGTGCATTTTTCAGTATCAATTTGCGAAGGAAAAAATGCTGGGAGCTAGTAGCATGGTTTTAATTGGGAAAACCACCCAAGAGCTCGCATGTGCAGCTGATGCTGACCTAGATTATCTGACACCCATGAGTCAGATATACCCTGGTACAATCGCACTGGAAATGAGAGGCCAGTTCCTCTCTCACAGCCTGTGGTATGAATCAGAAGTAATTATTTTGAAGGAAGAGCAATGATGGCTGCGTAAGAGCAGCGCAAAGCCCGGGAGAAAACCTGGCAGAGTTACTGGGTAAGAATCAGCCCTCTACAAACCTCAGCCCTGGGAGGTCCACGTGTTCTCGCACACCCAGTCTGATCGTGTTGGGAATAACACAAAATCACCTTCCTCAGCCTCGACCTGTGTTCCCACTCCTGTGCTAAAGAGAAAAAAAAAGAAATAAAAGAAAATAAAAAGAAGTATTTTGGAACCTCAGAAAGTTCTGTTTCAGCTTTGATTTTATAAAAAGCAGGTTATTATTTTAACCCATGGGATTCTTATTTTTTTTGAACCTGTCCCCCTGCCTACCGAATAACTGGACTATCATCTTGGTTCAAGCCTCGGATCTCAGTCTAGCAAAACTTTAAAAACCTGCTTCCTTCCTCCCTTTCTCTCAGCCAAAGTGTCAGGAACATACATTTACATTTCATCTAGTCCAACCAACTGCAGAGCAAGGATTTTCAATTAACAACTTGTATACAAGATTCTCGCAAAGCAAATGATACTTTTGCTGAGCTACAGCCTGTGTTGTGTTGTGCCAAAACGTCAACTCCCAGAATACAATGTGTTGAAGTGAAATATGAAAATTCTGCTTCTGTCTTAGTTGTCTAGTCATATACACCATATTAACATGGGATATTAAGGAAATACACTCTAATGATAGGAGAACTGCAGCCAACATCTTGTTCATGGTTGGGCTAAATGTCAGTTTTGTGGTAGTGATGGCAGGGGAGCATTAATCAAGTGTGAACTTTGATTAATAAAAACATCACTCTGGAGGCAAAGCAAAAAAGAAAATGTGCCATTTACTTTACAGGCAGCGTAGGTAGCGAACAGATGATGCAATTAGAGGGGGACAAGTGCTTGTTGCGAATACACTTGTATTGTGATTATCTATTACAGAACGAAGTGTTATGATTACATTCAAGATTGTGAAATAATGTTTTCGGTGTGTGAAAACAGTTGATTATTCTTGCAGCAGGTAATGTTCCTCTTTCCCTTTTTCAGCTTCCTCCATTGTTTTTGTCTATATTGTTACAGTCTTTCAAGACACTCACAGATACAAGACTGCTGTTGCCAATTTCTAATCCAGTTAAGAGAAGCCAGATTCAGGGAGGTGTTTATGTTGCCTCACCATGCTGTGTTTCACCCTTCTCATTAGTGTTACATACATTTGTGGATGAAGGAGGGAGGGAGCGTGTTGCAGATGCCCTCCCAGGCTGCAGTCTGTGGTTCGGGTCACTCTGGTTCCTGCAGCAGAGCTAGAACAACGTGATCCTCCTGGCATCATGAGTGGGGCACTCTCCAGTCATCTTCCCCAAAGTCCACAGCAACTCTAGCATGTAACTCAAGATCTCTCTGGTAGATAGAGACGTGGCCAGAGCAGGTTCTGGGGTTGGGAACAGCCACTTTACATTCCATATCTGTGTGCAATTCTAGTGGAAAGTGCAGGAGAACAACAGCAACTCTAATTCTGCTTCCTGGCTGTTTCATTTTCCCATTTCCAACCTCAGATGCTTCCATCACAGAGAGTAATAATAGGCTTTGTTGCCTATTTGTATCCAAAGAAAAATGTAGAAGAATGAGAGGGAAACAGAGCTCGGACTAGATTTTCCATGGATCTCCTCACTGTACATGGTGGGAAGACCACATGAAAACTTCTATTGCAAAAGTTTCTCTGAGGAGTTTGTGTTGTAGCAATTCCAGAAAAGCTCAGAAAATTAGATGCACTATATATACCCCCTCAGGAGATTTTGCTTGTGTGAGGACATTTTATTTCCTAATTAGACAGTCTGTTCTTCCATGGATTCTTAATGGAACTCATGTCTGTGCTGAAGGCCCCATTCAGGACTTACCTGAAGGATTTCAGTGATGTGTAAAGCCTTAGGCAAATGTCACCTAAAGCCCATGGGGGATGAGATGAGTTCCCTCATACCCATTGCAATTATTCTTCTTCACATGCTGTGAGATGCATCTGTAGAGTCTGAAAACAAGAATCTGTCATCTGGTTCTATTTTGTTGTTCTTGAGAATGCCAAGTTGATTCAGCAAGGTCATGCATGGTCTAAATATATGCCAATAATTTTTTTGTTGTTGTGAAAATCAGCTTTAGACTTATGACTATGAACAATAATCTAGCTTAAGCTCAGTTTTCTAATTCTGCATGCTACTTTGCAAATAAAAAACACTGTTACAAACTTTGAGCTTTTAGACCAACCTTGAAGTTGGCATGAAAATTTACATACTGAGCTATCAGTTTCCTAATGTTAGTACAGTGAATAAGTTCCTTCTTCTTAACCCTGCAATGTCCTTATATGCAAGTTACAGTTCTTGTACATCCCCTCTGGACACTATTGTGGTGCTAGTGACATATTTACGGTAGACATGCTAAACAACTCTCACAAAGCAAGTGGTCTGCATTGCATTCTCTCTTTTTGCTGCATTTAGCTAAAGCTTGAAAGAGCAATACCATACAAATGTAGTTCCTAGTAGCTGTATTGCAACTGGACATTTTTCAAAGCTCCTTGAAAGCCTTGAGCAAACATGTAAAAGTTACTGTGTAGAAGTTAATGGTTTTGATCTAAGTTTCAGTAGTATAAATCTGGAATAACTTCCGTGACCACATGTCTGAATATGCATATTTGTCTTCAGAACTTGGTTATAGTTCAATGTACCAATGCCCCATATACCCAACACAAAGCTTTTACAGTGAGGTGCGGCAGCTGTTTAACACTGCACAGGAAAGCACAATTTAGGACAATTCTGCATCAGGCTCTGCTCTCACCAGTTTTGCAACAGTGCAAATGCATTGATTTATATGGAATTACAGGTTATAAACTCTAAGGGTGATTGGAGAATCAGAAAAATTACAGCTAGCTGTAATCAAAAGACCTCTATAGAAGCAAATACATAATTATTGGAAACCGCATTTTTCATGCTCAGCAGGTTTAACAGCAATACTGTTGAGAAAGTGTCAGGGACGTTTTCATGATCTCAGTCTTTGGGATGTAGCTTTATGTTGCTTCCAAAATGTGACACTTTCCCAAATGAAAGGCCCTCTAATTTATCATCAGTTCAAGAACCAGCTCAGATAGATAGATTAACAGGATAGTCCTGAATCTAGTTCAAGTAATTTCTCTAAGGTGAATGCATAATGACAGCTGGTAAAATGGTAAGATTACAGTGCACTCACAATGAAAAATAAATTAGTCTATTGTCTTGTTTTAAAATGTGTCAACCTGTAAAAAAAAAAATCTGTCTGGTAATGCTCTAAAGTTATTAAAACCAAGGTCTCCTAAAGTAATAATCACTGGAAGATTTTTTTCCCTGTAATGATGCAATGAACAGGTGTTTTATATTCTGACTGGAATCAAATAACACAGAATCACTAAACCAAAGAATGGCTGAGGTTGGAAGGTACCTCTGGGGTTATTCCTCCCCAGGTGCAGGATTTTCTGTTTCCCTTTGTTGATGTTCATAGGATTTCTGTTGCCCATTTCTCCAGCCTGTTAAGGTCCTTCTGAATGGCAGCACAACCATCTGGTGTATCAACCACTCTTCCCAATTTTGCTTTGTCTGCAAACTTGCTGAGGTTGCACTCTGTCCTGTTGGCCAGGTCATTACTGAAGATGTTAAAAGGTGTTGGACCCGGTACCAACCCCTGGGCACACAACCAGTGACCAACGTCCAGATGAATTTCTAGCTGCTGATTACAGCCCTCTGAGCCCAACAGTTCAGCCAGTTTTCAGCCTACCTCACTGTCTATTTATCTAGTCTGTATTTTATCAGTTTGTCTATGATGAACACAATGTTGAAAGCCTTGCCAAAGTGAAGACAGACAGCATCAACTGCTCTCCCCTCACCCACTGATGATGGTTTGTGATTTCCCATTCGTATATCCACGCTGGCTACTTCAAATCATCTTGTCCTTCGTATGTTTGGAAATGGTTTCCAGGAGGATTAGCTCCATTACCTTCTTGAGGATTGGGTTGAGGCTGACCAGCCTGTAGTTTCCCAGATCTTCCTTCTTGCCCTTTGTGAAGACAGGAGGGACATATGCTTTCTCCCAGTCCTCAGTAACCTCTTCCAATCACCATGATCTTTTAAGGGTTATCGAGTGTAGCGTCGCAGTGACATTGATCAGCTCCCTCAGCACTCATGGGTGGATACCCTCAGATCCCATGGATGTTCAGCTTGCTTAAGTGTTCCTAATCTGATCCTCTTCCATCCTCCAATCCTCTCTACATTACTGCAGGGTCACCTACCCCTATTTCCACTTCTTGTATGCCTCCTTTTTTCGTTTTCATTTTGTCAGAAGCTCCTCGTTATCCATGCAGGGCTCCTGCCACCTTTGCTTGATTTCTTACATGTTGGGATGCACTGGTCTTGAGTTTGGAGGAAGTGATCCTTGAATATCAACCAGCTCTCCTTTTCTTCAGGGCTGTCTCCCATAGGGTTGTTCCAAGCAGGCCTCTGAACAGGCCAAAGTCTGCTCTCCTGAATTCCAGGGTTGTGGTCCTGATTTTGCTTTTTTTTTCCTGTCCTCTCAAGATCCTTAGTTCCACCATCTCAAGGTCGTTGCAGCCAAGGCTGCCCGTGACCTTCACATCCCTGACAAATTTGTCTTATTTGTAAGTCTGAGGTCCAGCAGAGTGCTTCCCCTCATCTGCTCTTTGATCACCTGTGTCAGGAAGTTGTCATCAGTGCACTCCAGAAACCTCCCGGATTGCTTGTGCCCTGCTGTAGTGTCCCTCCAACAGATATCAGGGTGTTTGAAGTCCCCATGAGGACCAGGGCCTGCAAAGGTAAGGCTTCTGGTTGTCTGAAGAAGGCCACATCTACTTCTTCCTGGTCAGGCAGTCTTTAGCAGACACCCACCACAATGTAGCCCACATAGGTCTGCCACCTAATCCTGGCCCATAAATGCTCAGCTGGCTTGTCATCGCTCCCTAGGCAGAGCTCCATGCTTTTGCCGCTGTTCTGTCATGTACAGGGTGATATGTCCTCCTCTCCACCCCACCTGCCCTTCCTGAAGAGCCTGTATTGATCCACTGCAGCACTCTAGTTGTGTGAGCTATCCCACCATATCTCTGTGACCCCTGTGAGGCTGCAGCCCTGTAACTGCACACAGGTCTCTAATTCCTCCTGTTTGTTCTTCCTAGTTGGATTTTAAGCTGTATCTAATTCAAATGCCTTATAGTTGCAAATGATACTAATTTGGGTTTTGAAAGAGTAGTATTTTATTATTAGTCCACATATGCATATAATGTATTAGGAGCTGGTATTTTCATCATTAGCATATCTAAAGGATAGAGAGCACAAGTGGTTTTCTAAGTTTAAATGTACCCTGCCTTTCTTACAAGGCCACAGTGGTTTGCTGTTTCTGTCAAAGGGAATCTGTCTGATCCTATACCTGTTGGATTGTGAGCAGACTCTATAAAGCTAATGTGACTTTCCTCCTTCCCCCTCACATACATGCTGAGCCAGGTATTTTAATGTGGTTATTATTATTATTATAAATTATTATTATCTTTATTATTATTATTTTACAATAGCAATTTTCTCTGTCTCAGATGTGCAGAGACCTCTGTGTCACTACTATAGTTCATAGCCAGTCAACAGCGTTTGGAAACTTGTTTCCATCTGGAAACTCTTTGCTGTCATATGGGAAATGCATTGGTGATGTCAGCCTTGTACTTAATGGAAAGAGATTCACAACACTTGAATTGTCACTGCTCAGCCAAAAGTGGCCAAGAACTGAATGTGCATGAAGCTCGGCATATTTTCTCAGCCACCGAGAAGATCACTTCATCCAAGGATTGAAGCTCGTTGGCAGCAAAGGGCACTGCTCACCCTATTCTTGATCTGTGGATAAGTAAAGTGCTTCTGTTTCCAGGCTCCCCTTCTAAGACATTTCCTGAGCACTAAAAATGTTTCAAAAATGTAAAAGAAAACAGTTACAGAAAAACGATATTAAAAGAAAATTCCAAACTGCAGTGAATGCCTCCAGCCAAATTTCTAAACTGGGCAGCAGAGTGAGAGGAAATGGTAACATATTTTTGCAGCATTTACACTTTTTATGCTATTGCTGGCACACACAGTTTTGTGCCTGTAGAGAGAGCAAAATATTGGAGTCAAAATCTACCCTGTAGATCTGAGAGCAGAATAATATTGAAGTTCAGGTCCGCAGCATAGGTCTGAAGATACAATTGTGCCCTTGGGTTGAACTGCCTGTATGAAGTTCTGAGGGATTTTTCAGGAAAATCAGCGGCAGAGCTGGGATGAGTGAGTGAGGTTGGTGGCCCTGCCGAGGGAACAGGCAGGTCCCCGCTGGGGGCCCGCAGCCAGCTGGCCATCCACAGCTGGTAGCCCTGTGCCTACCACGGCATGAGTGGCTGCCAGCCCGGCTGAGCCTTTCAGAGATGGTGAAGGGAGCGTGAAAGTCCTGCCAGGAGGATGCTGGCATTATTCGTATCTTGGGGAAGAAGAGGCAGAGCAGGTTGGATGGGAAGCCCCAGGAAACCCAGCGTTGTTGCTTAGCAGTACTCATAGGAAATACTTTTGTTTGCTTGTTTTAAACTTTCACATAAGCACCCTTAGTCCCTTTGAAATTTGTTTAGAAATGAGTGAAACACGGCATTAAGTGGCTGATACATAAATCAAACCATTACTGTAACTGTGGAATGATCAGTAGAGAAAAACAGTCTCTCTTTAGTTTGTCACTAGCCTGGAAAAAGCATTAATTAGCACTAATGAATCACCAGAGCTATGACTGAGCCAGGTTTCCAGCATTGCCAAAACACAAGCATGATTCAATTAATGCTGAAGGTTTCAATGCATGTGTTTTTATGGAACAGTCTTTTGACACTAGTGTCTTTTTAATAATGCTTTGCAAATCTCTTCCAATATTATTGCGTGCAGACTGAGCTTCCCAATTTACTGCAAACAGTAAAGAGTCAGAAATGCATTTGTGACCTCCTTTTGGAAGAAATACTTATTTGGGTAATGTAGTTATTATGTAAATTATTAAAGTTAATGGTATTTTCTATTTATGCTGGATTTACTGCTGTCAGAGTTGATGACTGACTAGCACTAGAGCTTAGGTATTGGTGGAAAAGTTAATGTGTTATTTAATTTAATTTAATGATTCTGAGAAACTGCTCCTAGTCTGTAAACAAAATCTTATCAAGTGACCTCCACAACAATTTGTGTTTTCATTGGTAATCTCTGCCATTCAGAGACAGGGGCCAAACTGTGCAATCCGACTCAATAGGGGATAATGTGGAATCACACCAAGAAATTGTGAGAGACCGTATATTATTCTTGCCTAATGTCCTCAGAGCAGGGGGAAAGATAGTGCAGCCTCTGTCTTTGCTGTGCTAACAGCTCTGTGCTTTTCAGGCGAAGTCTGAGCACAAAGCAAGAGGCAGGAGAAGCTACTGTACCTGAACAATGACTTTCTAGACCCTGAAATGCTCAAGTTTTCAAATAAAATGTGAAGAGATTTGCTATCTGCAATCCATGAAATTGAACGTGGATGAAAGCCTTCCTAGTTAAAGGTGACTGAGGAAGAAAGTATAATATAATACCCAAGGTCTATTTTCCTGTTGGGTGTTAGGAGGAGACCTAATGCCTCCCTCTGTAGTAGGAGAGTCACTGACTTTTTTCCAACAGTCTCTGCTTTTCAAAAGAAACTCAGGATTCCTTGTTTTGACAGACTAAGCCAGTTCATGATCCTGAACCATCCATAGTGCTTGGAGTGGAGACATCTCACAGGTTCTCTAAGTATGCATAAACCTGAGCTTATGCCAAACCAGTATTCACCAAATGTGAACTACTAATGCCTGTAATCTTTTTTCTTGCCACTCTTCCTTGTCACACCTTCCAGCCCCTCGACCTCTTAGCTGAAACTGCGTTGCTGCTGCTTTCTCCAAGGGGAGTCTGGAAGGTCACCCACAGCACTGGATGAACAAAGGGACCTTGCTGGCCAGGGGGAAAGCAGCAGCTCTGGCAACACAGGAGTTTTGCATTTTCCCCTAATTAGTAAGCTGAATGTACTGTTGAGGAAAAGACATTTTGCATTTTCTCTGGAAACCCTTGACATGACCATTAAGACCATGAACTGATGATACCACTGATAAGAGAATATGGAAGCAGAATTCCCTCCTGCAGAGGTAGTCTATACCAGAAACGTTTATTTGAATCTCTTCATTCTTCATCTACTTGAATTCTGAAGAGTTGAATAAAGCAGTATAGCTGTAAGCAAAATCAGATTTGCAAAGTTTCACATCCCAGATGGCCATCAACTTTGCCCATTTCCAGTATGTCTTGGGCTTGCAGTCATCTGCTCATCTTCTCTTCTTTGCTGCCAAGACTGCCTGCTGACAGTCTTTTTTCTTAGGAAAGGCCCGGCAATCACTCAGTGGGTGTACACGAGGCTGTCAGCTCCTTCTATACCACTAACACTGGGCTTGTTGTAATCTTTTCCACTATAAGCCAAAATTTCTCAGCACTTACGACCCAGATGTACACATTCATTTTGGTCTCAAACCTAAAACAGAAGGAATTAGGCCACCCAGCTCTGAACTAAGGACAAACTTCCCAATCTATGTGTTGTCCCTATGAGAAAAGTATAGGTCTCAGTTCCAGCTGGGAACATTTATGACATTTGGTATGTCTGCACATTCTCACTGTAAGGGACAGATTGTCAAATTCTGCTTTTAGTTACATGCATGCAGCCCAAGTGAAATCAGTAAATGATCACATCACCAGCCTCTCCAGTGAAATCTAGGCCCTTTATAAGCTTCAGTAACATATTTTTTTTTCTGTCTACTGCCACATAAATAAAATAGGAAATTAAATTTTAAAAGATAGCAAAATGACTTTATAAACACAGTGCAAACCAAGAAAACATCAGAGTATTAAAACAGGGAACCGTATGCCTTCCCGTAAAATCTGTTGGCATTGGTGTGGTGTATTTGTGTCATAACTTTAATTGCATTTAAGTGTTGAATTTGAGATACTTCATGTGAGGCTGAAACCTGAGAGGAGACCAAACTTGGTAAACAGAATAAGCTTTATTAAAGCAGTGATTTACAGAGTAATTCCAAGGCTAGCTAAAGTTCCCTGTGTAGTAATTTCACAGGGCCTACTGTTTTCTCCAAGTTCATCCTCTCTCTAACCTGTAAGCTACTTTCCATAGCCTATGCAGATGGCTACAAGTTGGGATGTTACCGTTTTCCATTTGGATCATGGCACTGTCTCTTAGCACAGGTTTATTTCATTCTGCTGCTGGGAATCAAAGCCCTCCTGTTGAGCTTAGGGGGCAGCATGTAGAGCTATCAGAAGTGATGTTTTTTTCCTCTAAAATCTAAATTTCTCTTGCATCCTCAGATGCAGCTAACAGCTCTCCAGAACAAATGGTGCTCTTAATACTAGGAAAATGCACACTGCATCCATCATGCACACTTCCAATACAACTCCTCTTATCTGCAGTTCCTGTGGGCTGCATTCATGACTCCTTTTCTCCAAATGCTCAGTTGATTTTTTTGGTCATCAAAGTAATCCCCTAAGACATTACTTGTGTGGTTGCAGTATGTTAGTCATCAACAATTTGCCCAATTATATCTAACTCTGGTGCAGTTATCCCTAACCACGTCCCTGTTAGAGAATGGCAACAGCATGATGTTGCTTAAGAGACTAAATGATTTTTTTAAGACCCCGATACACAAGACAGAAAAAAGTTGACTTGCAAATGTGCGGGACTGGCTATAAACAGAAGGGACCTGCCACAATAAAAGCAAAGATAATTTTATATTTTATCATACTTTAAGGGCTTTCTGACAGAATAGCATTACCTGTTATAAGACCAGATAAAGTTTGATATGTCTTAAACTTAATGGAATTTCATTTTGATTAAGAAACAAGCAAGTCAATTCTTTACTGATTTACACAGCTTCTTTGGTTTTTCCTAGGTATGATATCAAAACAAAACTGTCTAATCTTTTTTCCAAGACTGTCTCTCCTTTATAGCACTCTTCAGAAAAGAGTACCAAGCCAGCAGCCACCTCTGAAAGATTCTGCTTTGTGATTATCTTTCTTGGAAGAACATAACTACAGAAAAATAAAAAATAGTAGAAATTCTTTCATCTTCTGTGTTTATTTTTCTTAAAAATGGGCAAGGATATGAAAATCAGAAAATTGTTAGTTGGTGGTGGGCAATTTTGGAAAAAGTGAGCAAATATGTCTTGGTTTGAGCTTTGTGTGTATTGCTGGCTAACAGGTTACCTGAACTTAATCTTTCTTCTGAGATTTCTTTTTCATACAGTAAAAATGCAGTTGGTAAAAAGTTGGGGCGTGTGTGGATCTGAGGTGTTATGTGGTGCACGTAACAGCCAGTATTTCTCTTCCAGCAGGAGTGAGGAACAAGGCTAGAGAAATGCTCTGCTCTATCTGTGTATTTATAATAAAAGCGTGCTGAAGATCACATGGCAGACATCATCAGTGCTGAATCTTATGGGTGATGTTATCATGCCTTTCCAAATCCAAATGCAGCAGGCACTACTAGTCAAAGAATTTCCCCTTAGGTGCCACATCTTTATTTTGTATTGTGTTTCCTTGGGGATTTATCCAGCTTCAGTTGGGCTTTGCAAGCACATATGAGTGAAACATCCCTGTGGTCACGAAAGGATAAGGCAACGAGATGGTGAAGATTTCTGTAATGAGGTACCTTTATCCTCATTTTACATTTTTACTGCAATAAAGATAAGATAGAGACAGAAACTCCAGATTCAAGCCCAAAGCAACAGAACCAAGAACCCCATCTCATCTTTGATCTAAGAGTGTAGTTGGCTTTGCAGAGCCCATGTGCAGTGGTTCAAAAGGTAAATTTAGATCCAAGAGCTACTTGAATCAAAGGGATGGGTTGTAATCTCTCTCCAACATGAATATAAGACCACACTGTGATCTCAGTTACAACACATATGTATGCAATAACTACGCTGAAGTCCCTGGAGTTGCTCTAGATTTACAAGCGATGTAACAAGTGTCTGAACACAGAACACAAAGTTCATTTTCCTTTTTAACAAAACTGAACATATCTAAAAATCTGTGCATAACATGCATTAAAACTGCATAAAATCTGCAGTGCTATATTGTTACAGAAAACATTACCTTGCTTGTAGGGGAACTGGTAATACTGCCCATGTCTGTGTGTATGGAGGGACTCTGTACTTCCCTACTTCCAGTTATTTATGCTGACTTAAAAATTTTGCAAATAAATCTTTATGTAGGCCTAGGAAATGTTGATTTGCCAGTTCTTAAAATCTTCACTGATCACAGCAGTTATCTTAGCGGAAATTTGTGGTTTAGAGAGATAATTTAAAATACTTCTGGAAAGAAAGGGTCACTCCAGGAAAAGCAATATGTTAACAGACCTTTCTACCGTGGCTTTTCGTTTTGTATTGTGACTGAAAATTTCAAACCAAGACGTTCTGTGTCCTATATCCAGGTACCATGACGCTCACAGAAATAGCATCTGAAAGACAACACTTTTTGTGAGCGTATGTGTAATACATAAAAACAGTAAGTCTCTTGTATTTCATAACTCAGTTAAATTCCAGAAAGCCCAAAAGCTGTGTTCATGTTATGATAAGCACAAGTTATGACAAAATGGCTAAACCTAGTGTTCGTCATTTTTTCTTCTGTCTTGTTGATGCTTGTCAATGCACTGTAACTGTGTCTCATAGTCAGGTCTACTGAATGGTGTACTTTGTGAGTCTCAAAATGAGGAAAAATGCACCATAAAATTTTTACATATGCTAACTGACTGTAAATGCAATTGAATATGTGGGACTTCCTCCAGCTTTGTTCTTTGGTGGATTGCTATTAGCTTACATTTGAAATCTCTGTTGGCCACACATTTCACATTGTTCTTCCAAATGTAATCATTTCTTTCTTTTATCTGATCTCTGACAGTCTCTCTGTTTTCATCAATATTTGACAGCAATTCCCAAAGATGCAATATAGTCCACTCTAATATCCTTGTGCATGCTCTCTTCTCCCTTTGAACTCCAATACTTAAGCAGTGAAATAATTTATTGTGCCTTATTTAGAATTTTATTTTTTGCATGTATTTTGATACTATACCTTTGAAACAAAAGTTATTTGGAAATTTAAACCAACTTTTCACAAGTAATAGTTATGAAATATTGTTCAGTCTCCCCCCTTTTCAAAGATGCAGCGTTTATCTTGTTTTCTTTTCATACATTGCTTAAATATTTAATTTCATATATTGCCCCCAAAACCATAATTTTATCAGACTGCACAAACCCCAATTTACACCAGCCACCTGAAAACAAAGTAGAAAAACAATCAGTCCTGCACAGACCACTGCCATCCAGAAATCAAGGGACCTTTTAGAATGAAGAACCAAATACAGTACTGAGTTTGGATTATGTGGCATTTTCTGGCAACAAAAAAACACACCATATGTAAAAAAGAGGAATGAGTTTTCGGAATAAGCATGAATAACATAATTATCCCTGAATGCACAAATTTAACAGTGAAGATGGTAACTTTTCAAACAACCTATAGAGAAGTGGTGGATTTTCCATGACAGTCTGGAAAACAGGCATTAGTTAAATGCAAGTTAGCAGGTTCTGTACAAGCATAATATGGTGAAAATACCTCATTAAAAAATAGAATAAGTCACTTAGAAATGTATTGCTATTTCTTGACCTTAGAATTAAAATACAGGATTCTGGATCATATTCTGTTGTAATGAAAGTAGTTTTGAATGGAGTTTTGAAGCCTTGTTCCTTTGAAAATAGCAGAATTTCCTCTCAAATGACAAGCCAATTCCTGCCTACTCAATTATGTTGTTATATTGTTCCTGTGCTTAATGTTAGCCCATCTGTTCAGAAAAGAGCTTCACCCTTAGACAGCACATAAAAATTGCCTTTAATTTTTGTGAAAATGTTGAGGTAAGGGTGAAAAATGTCTGACTGCATTGCAAAAGTGTTAAATTGTCCTTTTTTTGCCAGGTTTGTGGAGTTTTCCACAGAGCTTCGATCTCGAATGATTCCTTTGGTCATGGGCACCTGAATGCATGACTGCCCTGCAGTTGTGGATGTGCTGGCTGCTTGGGATAGGACGGATGATTTTGATTTTCTACAAAAGAAACTTGTATTTCCCAGGTAATGCATTCAAGCTCCATTCTGACTCTAAGTACAGTTCTTCCCCATGTGCCCCCTCACCAAACTTGACTAACTGTAAGTGCTCTACTTTGAAGCAGGTTAACCTGTTTCATCTGTCTACATGTGGTATAATTTCTGCGCTGTCCTTTTGGGGCCCACCAATCAACAAAGTTGGAATCAGATGAAAAGAGTTCTTCCTGGAAAGGAAAAAACTACTGCATGTGCAGTTCTATACATTTAGGGAGAAATGAGATGTGTCCGTGGAGTTACTTGTCACCCATTGGAGCTGCAAGAGGTACCGGTAGCCTGAGCTGTGGCATTCTCCATGAGTTTTCTTTCCATGAATGCTGAATATTCCAACAGCATTCCCTAAGCTGCATGACCACTGCTTCAGCGTTTGTTTGAGTTTGCTACTGAGAAGCAGCTCCTTTCGCTGTCACTTTGCAGGCAGAGAGGATTACATATTCTTGGTCCACTTTTTCCCCTTCGGGTTCTGGAGCAGCTCCCTCAAAGCAGAGGGAAGGTTTTGGTTCTAGGTATTCAAAGGGTTTCACGAAGTTTTAACTTCTGTAATAATTCCTGTTATGGAGTCAGCTGGTTCAACCAAGAGCTGTGAAAAAAAAAAAAAAGACTTAAGAATTGAATGATCAATTCATGTGTCCAAGTACTGTTTAATTTGACTAAAATTCCTAGTGTTCGGGCAAAAGGAAGCAAGAGTTTGTGTGCAAAATTTAAAACTGGATATAGTCCAGGAGATACCTGCCTTCCCTCCACTCACACCACGGTTTCTGGGGTGAAGGAAAGGGGTGAGAGGTTTGGTCTATTTATACCCTATATTCTTTCCACTCTTCTTTGCTTCCCTTTTCCTTGTGTTCTTCTTTTACCTGGTGAACATCATCTTGGTCCTCTTAGACATTTCAGAGTTTGGAGCAGTCCTTGTTTGCTGGTTTGAATCAACATTCATGAAAGTTACTGTTTGGGATTTGGGTTTAGGGTTGTGCAGAATTGTTCAGAATTTTGCAAGGAAGCAAAGGAATATGTGTGATTCCTAAATTGATGAATCTCAAGATGATGTAAATTAACAAAGTTTGGGGGTTGAATGTGTGAATCAGGGATAATGGAAAAGCAAGTACTAAATGGGAGAAGAATGCTGAACTGGGACTGGCACTGCTGGCAGAACCAATGGTATTGGTCATGAAAAGAGACAAGTAGAAAGAGTATTTTAAGAAAGCATGTGTTGCAATGTTTATTCACTTGGACTTGCTGGCCTATACAGAATGAAGAAATAGAAAGTGATTGAAAATGAAAGAATAAACATTCCAAATCTGAAAGCACATTTTGAGCACCTTGGAGTAAATTCTCATTTGAGGTTCAAGTTTGTTCATCCTGTCTGTATCTGAATGGATTTGCCCACCCTTAATTTGCATCACATGTTACTGGATATGTACAGTGGAAATTCTGATCTGAATTACATATTGCATAACTTGATTGCCATAAACAAAGTCTGGAAAAATTGAGAATCTCTAAAAAAAAAAAATTGTTTTCATTGAATCAGGATTTTAATGTTAACTATTCAATATTCAAAAAATTACCATTAGCATGGCATAGTTTGGTTTGGTGTTTGATAGGCACATTCACTTAGTGATGCATTTCCTCCAGGAATGGAAGGCTTCTATAGCACTAAATAAATTTGAGACCTTGAGCTTATATTTTGGCATCTTTTTAATGAATTCACCACCCAGCAAGTTTCAAAGGTCACAGTAAGATCAAAAACTTCAAAAACATGTTCTTTTGCTATTTTTTAAGCTCATGCTCTGACACTAAACTATTTACAACATCTTTTTGGAAATGAAATGTTGCATGTCTCTATAAAAGTATTGAATTTTTTTTTATTCAGTTCCAAAAGATAGAAGAGGACCGTATGTGAGGAGATACAAACACATAAAGAAAAGTTGTTCCAAAGATACTGAAACAATTTCTTTGAGCATGGTGATGATGTCAAGCAGTAAAGCACTGGGTATGTGCTTTCTATTTTGTTTACATAAAAGTGAATTAAAGAAACGCAAAGTATTCTGTAATTCAGCAAGCTCAGCTTTGTGTGTGCTTGTCTATATGTATATGAATGTATAGGACTGTAATCCTTCACTTGCCTGTCTTATGGTACTTAACATGGAGCAGATTCAGTTTCACACTATGCTGTGAACGAATTATTTGTCAGATGGGCTTTTGTTGTGCTATAGGTGAAGCTCCGTCATTTTCTTGTGGAGGCTCAAAGAATGCCAAGACAAAGTTGTGTTGTGGAGTCCTTCTAGAACTCTCATTTTTGCTCTACATTGGGATATAAAGTCATGCTAACTATCTGTTCCTAAGGACTGTCAGAAATCTTCAGTGCATAAGAAAAATTTTCACCCACTTAGTAAAAGCAAGGTTTTAGTTCTGTGTTTTTTCCCCCTCTATCCTACAGTAAACAGAGCCATAACTATTTCAAGCTCCATGTAGACCTGACAAATGCTTAAAATACATAAAATAAGTAAGGAAATGAAATTTTTTTAATTGTTGAGAATTAAAAAAAAAAAATTAGAGAAACTTATAGGACTGCTCTATGTATATCATGGCAAGTAAAGAGATATGAAAAAGAATATGGGCATCTGCAGAAAGCTTCCATAGGAGAAGAATGTGTCTTATGGAGAAGATTTTCATTCAACTTTAGTTACTTACGAAGAACTGGTTCTCTGCCAAAGCAATTTACATATGTTTCCCAGACCTTACAAAAGGCACACTCTTACCCTGCATCAGTTTCTCAGGAAATAAAGCATTCAAGATCTGCTTCTAGAAATTATCAGTGCTCTCTAACTGAGGTGTTGAAGATAAATGTGTTCAAGTCAACTGCAAACACCTCAAAAGACTTCACATGGTCCAGCACAAAGCCTGAGCCCAGACAGCTTGCATAAACTGGCACAGCTCCCCTGACTTTGTGGACATCAGTGGGGTACTGTTGATTTACACCAGATGGGCATTTGGCCTCTTGCTGTCTGCTGAGCAGAATTGTTAGACATAATCTTTGACAAAAACTAACAATGGGCACCATGATCTAAGTACTTAGGGAAATGATGGAATAGAAGCATCCAAATGTGTTAAACAGCTCAATGTATTGAACCTGCTCGCTGTGAAGGCAAATCAAATACCATGCCAGTCTTTCCCACAGCCTCAGCAAAACATGAGAGAGCAAATCAAAACAAAATCAAATCCACAGCCAGGGCTGCTCCAGCACAGTCTTTACTTATGGGATCTCACGAATAAAAGGACAAAAGCATAGAGCCACCATTTCTTGATATATGATGTGTTTCCTTTAAATGGATTGAGAAATTAAACTTTTAATGTATCTGTCTAACATATAAAGTGGAGCTTCCTGACCTGTCCATTGCAAAGTACCTGTCTTGCACACATCATCCATCTTTATGCAAACAAACTGACTCCAGTTTCTGAGCACTTTGGATAACTGACTTAAACATTTTGCCAAGTGAAATCTTGGCTTTTTATCCACAACATGAACAGGCATTACTATCAAACACCATAGTGGCAAAATTTTAGTCATATAACCATATGGGTCACCAGCTCTGGAAAAGTGGTGTGTGAGCGCTGCTGTCCCGACCTGAGGACAGGAGCAAGTATCTCCACCAGGACACACGCTGCATGATGGCTCAATCCAAGGTAGCTCAACAATTCTGCATCATTTTGTTCTCTGCCGTGAGGACAATCCTTTTGGGTGCATAAGAGTTATCTCCGTAACTGCCAGCTTAACAAGTGTGTTAGAGATACACCTCAGCTCCATATCTCAATGAAGAGCTGAAAACTCACAAGAGAGGGACTGACAGCTGTCTGCCCAGATCTCCAAAATCCTGCCAGGACCAGCTCAGCAAAAGCCTGGTCCTACCTATCGCAGGCTGTTGTGATGCAGGAGCATATTGGTATTGAGCAGGGTTGGATCCTGGGTAAGGAAAGCAGAAAAAAAAGCGGAAAAGTAAATGTCTGAACTGCAAGACTCCTCACCATCTTGCTCTGCTTTTGCCCTGCATGATCAGGGCTATAACAATGCCTCAGGAAACCAAGAATTGGACTGACTTTTTTTAAAGGAAATAGCACAGGACATTTTAGTGATATATAGCCTTTCCTAGCTGCTCACAGAGGAAATGATTCCTAAGGATCCCTTATCTTAAAATTAAATAGGTGACGATGGGAGAGAAACAGAACAGCTGTTTAGAAGCTGTCTTGAAAGAAAACAGAAAAGATTGTGTTCTTCGATGCAGTCCTGCTGCTTTAGAAAACTTTTATAGGCAATTAAAAAGTGAAGTAATGATAATAGTCTGACAAAATCCTTCCTTATCTTTGCTCCCTGACTTTACCTATCATTGCAGGAAGACCAGTTCACAGCTTGACCGTATCTTTGGTTGCAGCCTATGAATCACTATTCTCCAAAGAGGTATTATTTACTTAAAAGTGATTAACAGGGATAAGAAGGGTCAGGGTGTTCCACTTTGTGCTGTTAGATGAACTAACTTGATGATAGGCATAATGCAGTGGGTCTGGGAGAGCTGTACTATGTGCCAAAATGATCCCATGCATTATCAGATCTTACCTACCCTTGTTTAAACTAAACAAAATTGTCAGCTACTCAGTTACATTTTCCATATGGTGCAGTATCTTCTGAGCAGCAACTTGAATCAATCTTTGTGAAGCAATATTTTGAGTTATTTGCCTGCTATTCACATTTCTCTCAACAGTGAATGTTGAAAGTAATAATAAAAAAAACACTAAGGAGGCCGTGTGCTTTAATTAGTCTGTTCTTGTAGCTATTGTTATTATTAATGGAAGACCCATGTGATATCCAGTAGAAAAAAAAAAACACCTTTGAAAGACCATTTCATTTTAAGAAGGCAAACAAATTGCATCATTTCATTTGGAAAGAAGAAAATGGATGAACCTGATTCTCCACTCACCCATGTCATTTTTCTACCAGTGTAACATAGCTGATGTTAGTAGAACTTTCCCTAATTCACACCAGGATGAAGAACAGAACAGGGGAACAGACGCAGGGTGTGTATTTATGCAAGTCTTTCAACATCCATTCTGAGCTGGGAGGGTGATCAGAGTTTGGAAGCCAACTCTGGAAGCCTTTCTAAGGACACTCAGTGTGAGTGCATTTGCTCAACTCGTGTAGGGTGGCTATTTTCTGGAAGAAAGACAGGGTAGAAAGAAATAGAAGAAGGGTGAAAAAAAGTTTAGATCTGGAAGGGATGGGATGTGAAACACATGTCACAGGATGACACAGTGGGATGATAGACTGGATGAACAACGAAGGAAGGAACATAGGAAATAATGAGTTGGGGGCCCATGTTTCTGGTTGGCGGGAGCTTACCCTTTATTCTCTTCCTTCCAGCCTCCTTCCCAAACTCTGCAGGACAATATCCTGATTTCAGTACAACTCCTCAAAAACCTGGAAGCATCACTGGAAAACCAGATCATTTTATCCACTCACATGGGAACTGGCTGAAATAAAATGTACAGCAAGCCATTCTCCAATGACTCGTGATGTGAGAACAGGGAGTATGGGGAATGGGCAGTAGTGATGGATTCATTCCTTGGCAGATCTTCTTGGCCATTTCCTTCCACACTCTACAACCCTGGGGAATTTGACAGCTCAGCTACTCCAAGCCTCTGGAAGTTTTGCTGGAGCAGAAAAAGTTACGCCAATTTCTGTTCTTTGCTACACCAAAAACTGTATGTGTTTTCATCTAGAGCTAATTTTGATCCAGAGAGTCTTCTTCCTTTAAATTATCTCCTCAAAATGCTTTTATTCTTCTTGGGGGTTTTCAAGATCTTGCATGCTAATTCCATGAAAATTCCCATTCATCAACTTGTTTTAATACATTTTTCCTCTCTATCCATATTTTAATGTCAGAACCCATTCAGCATTTCTGCAGGTTCCTCCCAGTCTCTGCCAGGTCACTGAGGAAATCCTGCTTATTAGGCTTGGTTGCCCGTAGTGTGAGGACTCCACCTCAGAAGCATCCCTACAGCCCTTGGAGGGACAGGGACTTCATTTCCTGACCCCACTCAGTTAATCATTTTATCAATTAGGCCAGAAATGTTAATGCTCTTTGAATAGATCATTTCCTTTAACTGGAAGGAGTTTCTCTTCTGCAATTAGCAGTACAGGAAACAGTTTTGCGTTGATATGGCTATTTATTATTTCCTATTAGTGAGCAACATATCCTGTGATAACTTTCATAATTAGTAGGTCAAGTGTAAGTTTCATCAGAATGCACGTCATAGCCTTCAGTTTTGGATTGAAATGCTAAGTACAAAAATAGTTTGAAGTCAGATGTCCTTGCTTTCAAAGCACCTTTGGCACTGTGTTTGCCTATGCCTTTAGCAGTCTTTATTTAAGTATAAAATAATAGCAGAAATGCATTTATCTTGTGTTTCTGTTAGAGTTCTCATAAGCTGGGATATACAGTTATGGAAATAGCCCTGTGCCACTTTTCATTGCCAGATGGATAGACAGAAGGAAAGAGCCCAGGGCATATAATTCTTCCTTCAAACACAAGAGTAATTACCACTCATATTATGCTAATGCTGGATTATATTCTAATATCTACACCAATTAAACCTGTGGGTCAAGTGAGGACAGGATTCATGACAAAGTAGAGTTGGACATTTTGGACTCCCTGCAGCGGAGCACTATGTACTTGTGAACTACCCATTTCATTGGGAGGGAGAAATGGCTACAAAAGGAGCAGGAAAAAAGTGCAGTGACATGATATTGTGATAGGGGCAAACGCAGAAAGAAATTGAGGTATGGGTCATGTTTAAAAGTGATAAAAGAGAAAAGAATAGATTATTTTCCTGGAATTTTCAGGCACTTCTTTTTATTTTGGAAAGTTGTAATTAAAGTTGCACACATCAAATGTTTGTGGTCAATGAATTCAGCACTCTATCTTCAGAGCAAATCTCTGGATTCCTGTTCTATACAAGGAGGCTGGAATACAGTTTCTTGGAAACACTTTAAAAAATAGCTCTATTTTCTCAATATTTTCTGCTGAAAAGCCTCCATTTTTCAACCAGCTCTACTCCTGCTCAGTTTTATGGAGAGGGAGTCCCCACATATGGATTCATTTCACTTTGGGACTGGAGATGTGTCTGTTTTGGTGGGCCCGGTTTACGCAAGCTTAAAGCAGCCTGGGTTATGTTGGACCCTCTCTTGGCTGTGCTCTGGGGCCAATGCATGAATTGACTGTGTCCTTCTCCTACATGCACACAGTCACTCAACACTTTTTATAGACCCCTTCTTCCAGCCTTTGTTCACGTCTATTAATTTTCTCTGAACTCTTTGAACACAATACTGTCAAGAGCTGACTGTAGCATTCTAGGTATTATGCCATTGTTGGTACTTTGCCATTTAAAGAAGGAAAGTTTCCTTTTTTTTGGCCTGTGACATGAATTGTCTGTAAATGCATCCCATATTTGCATGAGGCTTTTTGCCATTTTAGCAGATGGAAATTTCATCTCTAATTTAATGTCCATTAGGTCTCTTTCGGTACCATTGCTTTCCAAGCATCTCCCTCCTATGAAATTAGTATTAACACGCACCCCCCCTCCCCCATATAATTGTCCAGCCCTTCCCCCACTTAAAGACACTCAAATAAAACCTAGAATTAAATATGTGAAACCCAAATGTGGACATTTAGTGCTACGCGCTGCTGATGCTTGTAGTGGATCCACTGACGACTTGTGAGAGCAGGCTGTGCTGGGATCAACAACTGATAAACAAGAGGTCTGCTGCAATCAGTGATTTCCTACTGGCAAGAAGCAGAGGAGGGATCATGCCAGGACTGACACTAACATTTTGTGGGGTGACGAGCAGTAGGGATGCAATTCTGGTTCTTGCAGGGGCTAACAGCGATGAAAAAACATATAAAGTTGCCCTGGGCTTTACTGCTCTGGCCAAGGTGGAAGCGGACTTTTTCCACTTCCTTGCATAGCACAACCACACCATTAAATTAATAATCCAACCCTTAATGCCGCAGATGACAGAGGAGGCCTTTGAAACTTGACTGAGCAAATAATTTCAGCACATAGTGAACTCTCGGCACACACAGTCTCCTCTCTCCGTCAGTGTAATCATTAGTTAGCCTCCACTTAAATATCCTGCTGAATCGGAGGGCAGTGTACAGTCTGCCAGCAGGAGCTTGCTGGGGACTGGTTTGTTTTGTACAGATGCATTTTTAATTCCCTCCTGCCTGCCCCTTCATTAAGCTGTTGTTTCTCCAAGAGGGGTTCAGACCTTCCCAGGAGTGCCCGGGGGGCTGACTCACCTCTCTGCCCCCGCAAGGGCGCAGCAGGAGGTGGGAAACATGCTCACCGCTGGCTGAGGTTTTGAACACAGAATAGAGAGGAAATTTGTTTTGTACAAATGATAGTAAACAAGGAAGGGAAGAAATTCACATTAGTCAGGCACAGGAGGGGTGAACAATCCTGTTGAATAAATGTCTGCGAGCCACGCTCAAACAAGACAGATATTAACAGGGGCAGAAGGACTGCATGGAGGATAAATAATAACATATGATTTATTTTTTGTAGATTTAGAAATCCAGGTAGGGCCATATTAAATACTAAGAGGTTGTTTAAATTGCCACTTTCCAAGAAAATCGTACATTCTGGTACCACAGTATTACCAAAACATGTATTTTCTCTAGGACCCAATCCTGAAAGGTCTGAACCAGCCACTCAAGCTAACATCCCACCTTAGAGGGGCCCAGTGACAAACCTGGGTGAAAAGAGACCCTAAGGGCCTGTCTCTGGGGGAGAAAGCAGCAGCACAGGTACTGTGCGGGACAGCTGCGGGGCTGCACCCTGAGCACCCCCAGCATGTGGTCCTGGTGCTGGAGCTCTGCAGCTTGCACAGGGCACCAGTAATCACTAACTCACTCTAGGGGGTCTCCTCACCCTGATTTTTACAGGATAGGTGAAAAACAAGGTTCATTTAAAGATCCCTAAATGCATTGCTGGGGTGCAAGCTGTACATGACAGAATTTCAACCCTGGAGTTTAAACAAGTAATTGTTTTATTAAATAATTGTCATTGAACTTATCCCCCTAATTTATCATTAGGCAATGTCTTGATTTGCCATTACTAGAGAATGCATGCTGTAAGAACACACAGTTTAACAGGACAGGGAATCTGACAAGTGATGGGGTTTACTTGCACATTTCTAATCCAGCCTGGATGTAAACTTCTCCAGCATCCAGGGACTGTTTGGATCCAGAGTTTTTCTCCAGGCCCATCTCTCCTTTTTTCAAATGAGTGTTATTTTTTGAAACATAACACTGTGCAAATAAAAGTGAAGCCATACTTGAATGTCAAGAAATGCATGGAGAACATCAGTAATGTAGAGAATACATACTCAGGGAATAAGCTTCAGCAGGAATGCTAATTTAGTTATAGTTTTTAAAGCTGACTGCAAACAGCTGGGTAGCATTAACCGTATTAGGGAAACAAGAAAGGTGGAGCAAAATCTAGGGGACTAAGGTATGACAGTGCCAAATGTATGGAAAAGATTTGGAATATGTGAAATGTACTGCTGTTGGACTCACACTATGTAATAACAGGGATGTGGTGTGCAGCTATCTCTGGGACTTCCCAGCACACTAAAAGATTTGTAGAGCAATGTCTGTGGCTTGTGGCAGACCACTCTTTTGATAACAGGGCAGGGAAACAGAAATACAAGTTAAAATAGCATGTGCTGTGTTCTTTTATAGAGGCTTTGGTCCTACTAGAGCGGAGATCCTGACAGTCCTTTATTCTCTTTTCACACACATGCTGCTCTACTCTGCAGCTACTCAAAAAGTCTGCAAAGTCAAAGCTGGGAGATTAGGTTTAAACTACATGTGCTCCAGCTGCATAGCACTTACTTTGCACTTTACATTTTCCAAGAGCTGTGCAAACGTTAACTAATTAGACTGAATCCCAGCAACACCATTCTCATGGCGGTAGGAGCTTTTATCTGCTTTTTATGGATAGAGGGAGGCAAAGAGAGCTCCAGGAGCAGACTGCAAAACTTATCCTCACATAAGTAGACCCATGTTCAGGCTGTTTCCATAGTTCAAGTGCAAGTTTCATGGACTGCAATATTAAGCAGAACTGCTTTGTAAGGAGCTGGTTACTAGTGTGAGTAAGATGTTCAAAATATGGCCCTTTGTGGCTTGCCCAAGACCACACAGTGAGTTAGAAGCAGAGCTGGGATTTCACTTCCTTTAACTCTGATTTTTCTCACAGTTGTGGTTTCATTGCAACCCTCTTGTGTTGCTTTAGTATTTTTT